>NC_092161.1:14831651-14970619 GCF_045791955.1 Oncorhynchus clarkii lewisi | reverse complement strand
TACTCTCCCTTGTGGAGCACTGTCTGGAGAACACCAGCATACTCTCCCTTGTGGAGCACTGTCTGGAGAACACCAGCATACTCTCCCTTGTGGAGCACTGTCTGGAGAACACCAGCATACTCTCCCTTGTGGAGCACTGTCTGGAGAACACCAGCATACTCTCCCTTGTAGAGCACTGTCTGGAGAACACCAGCATACTCTCCCTTGTGGAGCACTGTCTGGAGAACACCAGCATACTCTCCCTTGTAGAGCACTGTCTGGAGAACACCAGCATACTCTCCCTTGTAGAGCACTGTCTGGAGAACACCAGCATACTCTCCCTTGTGGAGCACTGTCTGGAGAACACCAGCATACTCTCCCTTGTGGAGCACTGTCTGGAGAACACCAGCATACTCTCCCTTGTGGAGCACTGTCTGGAGAACACCAGCATACTCTCCCTTGTGGAGCACTGTCTGGAGAACACCAGCATACTCTCCCTTGTGGAGCACTGTCTGGAGAACACCAGCATACTCTCCCTTGTGGAGCACTGTCTGGAGAACACCAGCATACTCTCCATTGTAGAGCACTGTCTGGAGAACACCAGCATACTCTCCCTTGTGGAGCACTGTCTGGAGAACACCAGCATACTCTCCCTTGTGGAGCACTGTCTGGAGAACACCAGCATACTCTCCCTTGTAGAGCACTGTCTGGAGAACACCAGCATACTCTCCCTTGTGGAGCACTGTCTGGAGAACACCAGCATACTCTCCCTTGTAGAGCACTGTCTGGAGAACACCAGCATACTCTCCCTTGTGGAGCACTGTCTGAAGACATTACTGTGTCTCTGTCGGTAGATTTATCTGCTGTAGTTCTGTTTATAGCCACAAGGGCGCACCATGGTACAACTATTTGTTTTAGTTTATATGAGACGGGTGGATTCCGTAAAATTGTGTGTGTGTGTGTGTGTGTGTGTGTGTGCAGGTGGGAGTCTGAGTCTGGAGGAGGTGCGGCTAAAGCAGCAGCAGGAAATGCAGACCAGGAGGAAGCAGAGACAGGTGAGACAGACAGACACAGACACACACACACACACACACACACACACACACACACACACTGAGTGGGAGATATTGTCAAGATATTGGATGTGATGATAATAGAGTGGATCTGTTCATATGTATTCTTTATATATTGTTTCAGATGAAGAAATATATGTGTGAGACGTCGCCCGTGGTGTTGGGATGAAGACTGAGCCACAGAGAGACAGAAAGCTGAAGTTATCATTAAAATACATGATGCTTGTTGCCTGTATGTCTGAGTCCAGCACTGGGATCACACATTGTCTAAGTCCAGCACTGGGATCACACATTGTCTAAGTCCAGCACTGGGATCACACATTGTCTAAGTCCAGCACTGGGATCACACATTGTCTAAGTCCGGCACTGGGATCACACATTGTCTAAGTCCAGCACTGGGATCACACATTGTCTAAGTCCAGCACTGGGATCACACATTGTCTAAGTCCGGCACTGGGATCACACATTGTCTAAGTCCAGCACTGGGATCACACATTGTCTGAGTCCAGCACTGGGATCACACATTGTCTGAGTCCAGCACTGGGATCACACATTGTCTGAGTCCAGCACTGGGATCACACATTGTCTGAGTCCAGCACTGGGATCACACATTGTCTGAGTCCAGCACTGGGATCACACATTGTCTGAGTCCAGCACTGGGATCACACATTGTCTGAGTCCAGCACTGGGATCACACATTGTCTAAGTCCAGCACTGGGATCACACATTGTCTAAGTCCAGCACTGGGATCACACATTGTCTAAGTCCAGCACTGGGATCACACATTGTCTGAGTCCAGCACTGGGATCACACATTGTCTAAGTCCGGCACTGGGATCACACATTGTCTAAGTCCAGCACTGGGATCACACATTGTCTAAGTCCGGCACTGGGATCACACATTGTCTAAGTCCGGCACTGGGATCACACATTGTCTGAGTCCAGCACTGGGATCACACATTGTCTAAGTCCGGCACTGGGATCACACATTGTCTGAGTCCAGCACTGGGATCACACATTGTCTAAGTCCAGCACTGGGATCACACATTGTCTAAGTCCGGCACTGGGATCACACATTGTCTAAGTCCAGCACTGGGATCACACATTGTCTGAGTCCAGCACTGGGATCACACATTGTCTGAGTCCAGCACTGGGATCACACATTGTCTGAGTCCAGCACTGGGATCACACATTGTCTGAGTCCAGCACTGGGATCACACATTGTCTGAGTCCAGCACTGGGATCACACATTGTCTGAGTCCAGCACTGGGATCACACATTGTCTGAGTCCAGCACTGGGATCACACATTGTCTAAGTCCAGCACTGGGATCACACATTGTCTAAGTCCAGCACTGGGATCACACATTGTCTAAGTCCAGCACTGGGATCACACATTGTCTAAGTCCAGCACTGGGATCACACATTGTCTAAGTCCAGCACTGGGATCACACATTGTCTAAGTCCGGCACTGGGATCACACATTGTCTAAGTCCAGCACTGGGATCACACATTGTCTGAGTCCAGCACTGGGATCACACATTGTCTGAGTCCAGCACTGGGATCACACATTGTCTGAGTCCAGCACTGGGATCACACATTGTCTGAGTCCAGCACTGGGATCACACATTGTCTGAGTCCAGCACTGGGATCACACATTGTCTGAGTCCAGCACTGGGATCACACATTGTCTGAGTCCAGCACTGGGATCACACATTGTCTAAGTCCAGCACTGGGATCACACATTGTCTAAGTCCAGCACTGGGATCACACATTGTCTAAGTCCAGCACTGGGATCACACATTGTCTGAGTCCAGCACTGGGATCACACATTGTCTAAGTCCGGCACTGGGATCACACATTGTCTAAGTCCAGCACTGGGATCACACATTGTCTAAGTCCGGCACTGGGATCACACATTGTCTAAGTCCGGCACTGGGATCACACATTGTCTGAGTCCAGCACTGGGATCACACATTGTCTAAGTCCGGCACTGGGATCACACATTGTCTGAGTCCAGCACTGGGATCACACATTGTCTAAGTCCAGCACTGGGATCACACATTATCTAAGTCCAGCACTGGGATCACACATTGTCTGAGTCCAGCACTGGGATCACACATTGTCTAAGTCCGGCACTGGGATCACACATTGTCTAAGTCCAGCACTGGGATCACACATTGTCTAAGTCCAGCACTGGGATCACACATTGTCTGAGTCCAGCACTGGGATCACACATTGTCTAAGTCCAGCACTGGGATCACACATTGTCTAAGTCCAGCACTGGGATCACACATTGTCTAAGTCCAGCACTGGGATCACACATTGTCTAAGTCCAGCACTGGGATCACACATTGTCTAAGTCCAGCACTGGGATCACACATTGTCTAAGTCCAGCACTGGGATCACACATTGTCTAAGTCCAGCACTGGGATCACACATTGTCTAAGTCCAGCACTGGGATCACACATTGTCTAAGTCCAGCACTGGGATCACACATTGTCTAAGTCCGGCACTGGGATCACACATTGTCTAAGTCCGGCACTGGGATCACACATTGTCTAAGTCCAGCACTGGGATCACACATTGTCTAAGTCCAGCACTGGGATCACACATTGTCTAAGTCCAGCACTGGGATCACACATTGTCTAAGTCCAGCACTGGGATCACACATTGTCTAAGTCCAGCACTGGGGTCACACATTGTCTAAGTCCAGCACTGGGATCACACATTGTCTAAGTCCAGCACTGGGATCACACATTGTCTGAGTCCAGCACTGGGATCACACATTGTCTAAGTCCAGCACTGGGATCACACATTGTCTAAGTCCAGCACTGGGATCACACATTGTCTAAGTCCAGCACTGGGATCACACATTGTCTGAGTCCAGCACTGGGATCACACATTGTCTAAGTCCAGCACTGGGATCACACATTGTCTGAGTCCAGCACTGGGATCACACATTGTCTAAGTCCAGCACTGGGATCACACATTGTCTGAGTCCAGCACTGGGATCACACATTGTCTAAGTCCAGCACTGGGATCACACATTGTCTAAGTCCAGCACTGGGATCACACATTGTCTAAGTCCAGCACTGGGATCACACATTGTCTGAGTCCAGCACTGGGATCACACATTGTCTAAGTCCAGCACTGGGATCACACATTGTCTAAGTCCAGCACTGGGATCACACATTGTCTAAGTCCAGCACTGGGATCACACATTGTCTAAGTCCAGCACTGGGGTCACATATTGTCTAAGTCCAGCACTGGGATCACACATTGTCTAAGTCCAGCACTGGGATCACACATTGTCTAAGTCCAGCACTGGGATCACACATTGTCTAAGTCCAGCACTGGGGTCACATATTGTCTGAGTCCAGCACTGGGATCACACATTGTCTAAGTCCAGCACTGGGATCACACATTGTCTGAGTCCAGCACTGGGATCACACATTGTCTAAGTCCAGCACTGGGATCACACATTGTCTAAGTCCAGCACTGGGATCACACATTGTCTAAGTCCAGCACTGGGATCACACATTGTCTAAGTCCAGCACTGGGATCACACATTGTCTGAGTCCAGCACTGGGATCACACATTGTCTAAGTCCGGCACTGGGGTCACATATTGTCTGAGTCCAGCACTGGGATCACACATTGTCTAAGTCCAGCACTGGGATCACACATTGTCTGAGTCCAGCACTGGGATCACACATTGTCTAAGTCCAGCACTGGGATCACACATTGTCTAAGTCCAGCACTGGGATCACACATTGTCTAAGTCCAGCACTGGGATCACACATTGTCTAAGTCCAGCACTGGGATCACACATTGTCTAAGTCCGGCACTGGGATCACACATTGTCTAAGTCCGGCACTGGGATCACACATTGTCTGAGTCCAGCACTGGGATCACACATTGTCTAAGTCCGGCACTGGGGTCACATATTGTCTGAGTCCAGCACTGGGATCACACATTGTCTAAGTCCAGCACTGGGATCACACATTGTCTGAGTCCAGCACTGGGATCACACATTGTCTAAGTCCAGCACTGGGATCACACATTGTCTGAGTCCGGCACTGGGATCACACATTGTCTAAGTCCAGCACTGGGATCACACATTGTCTAAGTCCAGCACTGGGATCACACATTGTCTAAGTCCGGCACTGGGATCACACATTGTCTAAGTCCGGCACTGGGATCAATGTCTACAATGTTTCAGTGTCACACTGTATTATTTTATATTTTGTACCAAATAGATTTCATGTTAGTTTCATTTAGTAAAAAAAAAACTATTGTTAAGTGGGCTACAAATGTTTTACTTCCATCCCTCTGTTTAGTGAGTATCACAATGAACTGTACAAATGGCTGTTGTTCATATAAACAAAATGGCTGCAGAACATTGTACTCCTTCTCTTTACCCTCGTCGTTCATGCTTTTTATGTTTACAAAGTAACACGTGAATAAAACCCTCCTATGGAATACTTCTGAGTTTTACTTTGAAATGTCTCTACAACCACGAGTAGAGGACAGACTACAGCATCCAATCACCCTGTCATTCTAATGATGACACAACCCTATAGAATCCCTCCTCTCCTCCCATTGTCAGGTGTGTTTTGTATACCATGTAACCTACAGAAGATTTGTGTTAGCTCTTGTGGCACAGACACAGTAAAGGCGAGGGGCTTAATCATGGGCTGTGTCTGTTTTGAGATTGCAATTTAGTGGTGAAATTATTATTTACTTTGTGAGCTGTGCGTACAGGGGGTCAAATAGGCCCTACTCATCACGTGATCATGGTTTCCTGGTCTCAAAGCTCCACCTCCTACTTGACTTCCCTTTCAGAAGTTTAGTGTGTGAACATCGATGGTTGACGTTAATCTGTCATGCGTTCTCTAAACTACCTGCTTGGAGAAACCAGACTGAACACACAGAAAACCCTGGGAGGAGAGAAATGACCTTTACAACTACCGTGAGAAATACATACTAAAAACAGGGATCTCACGCTGCTTAATCACACTAGGTTTTTAACAATCAGAATCAAAAGAGAAAGTTAACTTTTGTACAAGGCTCGGTCATTCTAGAGGAGGGATTGTCACAAGAACAAAATGGCTTCCAGATTATCTCTCCAAGAGGACGATCTATCCTGTGCTGTGTGCTGTGACATCTTCAAGGATCCTGTCATCCTGTCATGTAGTCACAGCTTCTATAAAGCCTGTCTGCAGGAATACTGCAGGGGGAAGGCAGAAAAGGAATGTCCAGTTTGCAGGAGAAGATCTTCAAGGGCAGATCCTCCCTGTAACCTGGTCTTAAAGAACCTGTGTGAGGCCTTCTTACAGGAGAGGAGGCGCAGAGATTCAGGGGAGTCTGAGGAGCGCTGCATTCTGCACAACGAGAAACTCAAGCTCTTCTGTCTGGATGATAAGCAGCCCATCTGTGTGGTGTGTCAGGCCTCAAAAACCCACAAAAACATGACTGCTGCCCCATAGACGAAGCTGCACAGGACCACAGGGTACAGTAGAATACAAATAGTAATAGAAACACACAGAAAAACTAAAACAACAGCAATATTAAACAGCGGCCATTGTCTGCATATTAAGTGACAATGAAGAACTATAGTTGCACAGCATTCTAACCTGTATTCACATCACATTTTAACATGGAAAGGGATGTGCCTAAAAATTCCCCTTTGTTTATACACTTTGACTCCTCCATCTATTTCTCTCTCATATTCACTCAACATCTGCTTATGCCAGGAAGAACTCCAGACTGTCCTGAAGCCCTTACAGGAGAAGCTGAAGGGCTTTAATGAAGTTAAAGAAATCTGTGATGAAACAGCAAAGCATATTAAAGTAAGGATAATGACTCGATAGCGTTGTGCAGAACATGTATGATCCAGTGTTTATGCAGATAGTTTACTACCGTTCCTCTCACTGTCTCCAGAACAAGGCCCAGAGCACAGAGATACGGATGAGAAAGGAATTTGAGAAGCTCCACCAGTTTCTACGAGAGGAAGAGGAGGTGAGGATAGCTGTTCTGAGGGAGGAAGAGGAGCAGAAGAGTCAGGTGATGAAGGAGAAGATTGAGGTGCTCTCTCTAAATTGACGTGATCTGTTGGTATGTGTATTGGTTGACTGATAAATATTGATTGTTTAATTTAATCTTGTCTTCTGTTTTTTTCAGAACTATAAGGTCACAGTGGTAAGGTAAGTGGTCTGCCTCCTATCTTTCTCTTCTCTGTGGTTCTGAACCCAACCCTACAGCAACAGCTGCACTGACTCCTGAATGTTCTTCCAGAACCCAGTGCACACTGCCGGATCCACAGCTGGTCTCAGGAG
Organism: Oncorhynchus clarkii lewisi; assembly: GCF_045791955.1. Classification (NCBI taxonomy): domain Eukaryota; kingdom Metazoa; phylum Chordata; class Actinopteri; order Salmoniformes; family Salmonidae; genus Oncorhynchus; species Oncorhynchus clarkii. The sequence continues at coordinate 14,963,230 of NC_092161.1, read as the reverse complement.
CACTCATAGACGCGGCCAAACACCTGGGAAATCTGCAGTTCAGAGTCTGGGAGGAGATGCAGGGGATTGAAATGAAATACAGTGAGCATGACAGTTCTTCTAGATCGCTGAACACTGCAAATTAAACTAATACTATTACCTACTTAGCCAAAACAATAACCTTTTCTGCACAACAGTTTGTCATCTCTCATTATCTTCACATTACATTACAAATGCTAAACACCTTGTTGCTAAAAAGTCCACACACGTAGCTCGGGGATTAGAGAGCGCACTTCATCATCAACAACAACAAACAACAATAATCAATCAACAAACCATAACAAAAATAATACCCTATATCTGATCTCCCTCCTCAGATTCTGTGATTCTGGACCCCAACACTGCCAACCCAACCCAACACTGTATCTCTGATCTCTGTCCTCAGATTCTGTGATTCTGGACCCCAACACTGCCAACCCAAATCTTATCCTGTCTGAGGACCTGACCAGTGCCATATACAATAAAGAGAGACAGCAGCTTCCTGACAACCCAGAGAGGTTAAATTACTTTAAAATGGTATTGGGCTCTGAGGGCTTTACCTCAGGAACACACAGTTGGGACGTTGAGGTAGGGTTCAATAAAGCCCTGGGTGTGATAGCAGAGTCTGTCCAGAGGAAGGCAAAAGTAGAAAGTGGATTCTGGTGTTTAAGCCTTTGGTGTGTAAGCCCCTGTGATGCTTATGGTTATGATATTGACGGTGATATTCAATATAAAGTAGAGTCCCCTCCGAGGCCAGACATCCAGCTCAGATTGAGAAAGAAACCCCAGAGGATCAGAGTGCAGCTGGACTGGGACAGAGGAGCGCTGTCATGCTGTCACCCTGATAATAACACACATTTATACACTATTACACACACTTTCACTGAGAGAGTCTTTCCGTACCTTCTCAATGAATGTGCCCTCCAGCCAATGAGCATATTACCAGGGTAGGCCTCTGATGGTGGAACAGAACACTTAGAGCCTCTGTGGTGGTGGAACAGAACACTTAGAGCCTCTGTCTATAATGGTGGAACAGAACACTTAGAGCCTCTGTCTATAATGGTGGAACAGAACACTTAGAGCCCCTGTCTATAATGGTGGAACAGAGCACTTAGAGCCTCTGTCTGTAATGGTGGAACAGAACACTTAGAGCTTATACTGTAGAATGTTATTTGTGTTTCTTGTCTCAGTTATGAATTGCTCTGAGCAGAAGGAAGACAAAGCCTGGGAAGCAGTTAGTTAGGTAAACGCATTAACTTTGTTATTTTTGAATGTAGCTGAAGCTCTGGTTATTTTTAAATCCATGAGCCTTGAAAATGGTTATACTTTTTACTATGCGTTGTTTATTTTGTTTTTAATATTGAATTGTAGATTTGAATTGGCTGAAAATAATTCGAATTTGTGATATAAATCACTCAATATATAGTTTTAATATTTTGTAAAATGAATTTTAATAAAAACATACTGTATATATTCTTGTAACTGAAGCAATAGGCTGACAATTGCTGTTATTCATGTCATTCTCTGCTTCTACCAGTAGAGGGCAGAGTACACCACATTTACTCTCTCACACTCCAGCCACCACACACCTACACCCTGTCATTTTAATGATGACTCAACCCAACCTCCTTCCCTCATGTGGCGTTCAGGACAACTGGGAACTCGGAAAAAAACGAGCTCCAACTGAAAAATAATTTAGAATGGTCATCCAACTCGGAATTCCTCTTTCTATAGCTCTGACACAGTTGTCCTGAAAGCACCAAAAGCCTGTTTGATATTGCTGCCTCTACTTACATCGTTTCCTCTCACACTTCACTCTAAATATGAAGAACCCAACCAGGTTAACACAACCAGGTCAACACAACTAGGTTAACACAACCAGGTCAACACAACCAGGTAAACACAACCAGGTTAACACAACCAGGTCGTCGCAACCAGGTCAACACCACCCAGGTCAACACCACCCAGATCAACACCACCCAGGTCAACACAACCAGGTCAACACCACCCAGGTCAACACCACCCAGATCAACACCACCCAGGTCAACACAACCAGACACCGACCAATGAGACAGTAGGGATCATGTGTATGTTTTTAAAGATTATTTATTTCAACGAGAAATCTGCAGTAAAAAAAAGCTTGTGTACAGTACAGTGGTTTATAGGAATAGTGGGGATTAAAGGTGAAGGGGTTTGTTCTGCCGGGGGAGGGGGTGGCTGGGGTTTGTTCTGCCGGGGGAGGGGGTGGCTGGGGTTTGTTCTGCCGGGGGAGGGGGTGGCTGGGGTTTGTTCTGCCGGGGGAGGGGGTGGCTGGGGTTTGCAGTCTTCAGTCTTCTTCCAGGAAAATAGTTTGGATGTGAAATGGAGACAGATGCCAGTAGAAGAGTAGCAGAGGGAGAATGGGATGAGTGAACATTTATGCCTCGGCACATTCACCTGCAATAGAGAGGAGGGAGAAAAGAGTGAGGAGATGATTTCTACCAGGGAAGCACATTCATATGTATCTGATCACCATAATAATATTGTACATCTGTGTGTGTGTGTGTGTGGTGTCGTACCGTTGTTGGGCAGGAAAACAATGTTCCCAGAGAGGATTCCTGTATCCAGAGAGAACTGCATGAACTTCTTCTGGACATCTGCGCTCACCTCTGGAGTGCGACCTACAACCACAACACAACCAGGTTAACACAACACGACCACGTTAACACAGCCAGGTTAACACAACACAACCAGGTTAACACAACACAACCAGGTTAACACAACCAGGTTAACACAACACAACCAGGTTATCACAACACAACCAGGTTAACACAACACGACCAGGTTAACACGGCCATGTTAACCACACAACCAGGTAAACACAACAAAACCCAGCTAACACAACAAAACCAGGTTAACACAAGCAAGTTAACACAAAACTACCAGGTTAACACAAGATGACGAGGTTACCACAACCAAGTTAACAAACAATACCAGGTTAACACAACACAACCAGGTTAGCACAACGCAACCAGATAAACACACACAACCAGGTTAACACAGCCAGGTTAACAGAACACAACCAGGTTAACACAACACAACCAGGTTAACACAGCCAGGTAAACACACACAACCAGGTTAACAGAACACTGCCAGGTTAACAGAACACAACCAGGTTAACAGAACACTGCCAGGTTAACACAACACTACCAGGTTAACAGAACACAACCAGGTTAACAGAACACAACCAGGTTAACAGAACACAACCAGGTTAACAGAACACTACCAGGTTAATACAACACTACCAGGTTAACAGAACACTACCAGGTTAACAGAACACAACCAGGTTAACAGAACACTACCAGGTTAACACAACACTACCAGGTTAACAGAACACAACCAGGTTAATACAACACAACCAGGTTAACAGAACACTACCAGGTTAACAGAACACAACCAGGTTAATACAACACAACCAGGCTAATACAACACAACCAGGTTAACAGAACACAACCAGGTTAACAGAACACAACCAGGTTAACAGAACACAACCAGGTTAACAGAACACAACCAGGTTAACAGAACACTACCAGGTTAACAGAACACAACCAGGTTAACAGAACACAACCAGGTTAACAGAACACTACCAGGTTAACAGAACACTGCCAGGTTAACACAACACTACCAGGTTAACAGAACACAACCAGGTTAACAGAACACAACCAGGTTAACACAACACTACCAGGTTAATACAACACAACCAGGTTAACACAACCAGGTTAATACAACACAACCAGGTTAACAGAACACTACCAGGTTAACAGAACACAACCAGGTTAACAGAACACTGCCATGTTAACACAACACTACCAGGTTAACAGAACACTACCAGGTTAACAGAACACAACCAGGTTAACAGAACACAACCAGGTTAACAGAACACAACCAGGTTAATACAACACAACCAGGTTAATACAACACAACCAGGTTAACAGAACACAACCAGGTTAACAGAACACAACCAGGTTAACAGAACACAACCAGGTTAACAGAACACTACCAGGTTAACAGAACACAACCAGGTTAACAGAACACAACCAGGTTAACAGAACACTACCAGGTTAACAGAACACTACCAGGTTAACAGAACACTGCCAGGTTAACACAACACTACCAGGTTAACAGAACACAACCAGGTTAACAGAACACAACCAGGTTAACAGAACACTACCAGGTTAACAGAACACAACCAGGTTAACAGAACACTACCAGGTTAACAGAACACAACCAGGTTAACAGAACACAACCAGGTTAATACAACACAACCAGGTTAACAGAACACAACCAGGTTAATACAACACAACCAGGTTAACAGAACATTACCAGGTTAACAGAACACTACCAGGTTAACACAACACTACCAGGTTAATACAACACAACCAGGTTAACACAACCAGGTTAATACAACACAACCAGGTTAATACAACACAACCAGGTTAACACAACCAGGTTAATACAACACAACCAGGTTAATACAACACAACCAGGTTAATACAACACAACCAGGTTAACACAACCAGGTTAATACAACCCCACCTGTAACATGACCATGCTAAAACCAGAGACCAAAGTGAAACTGTGATGAATGACACAAAACATGAGAATCTAAAGGTGTGAATTGATTTCAGACATGCAGGCAGCCAGACAGACTTACTGTAGAGTTTGTTGAGAACGTCAGTTACTCCGTGTTTGGTCTTGATGGTGTGGATCAGAGCAAAGTCATCATACTGGACAGCTACCACACGCATGTCATTTTCATTGTTCCAACCTGAGAGAGGGAGAAAGAGATGTAGTTAACTGTGTGTGTGTGTGTGTGTGTGTGTGTGTGTGTGTGTGTGTGTGTGTGTGTGTGTGTGTGTGTGTGTGTGTGTGTGTGTGTGTGTGTGTGTGTGTGTGTGTGTGTGTGTGAACTCACGCTGGCTGGTGAAGGTGAAGCGGCCTGGGATGTCAGTCTTCTTGGCCAGATCGGTCATCCTCCAGCAAGAGCCATCAGCGCTGAGAGAAAGAGCAGCATCAGTATGAGTAAAATGGACACACACACACGGACACACACACACGGACACACAGACACACAAACTCACTTCTGGTTGGCGCTGCTGATGTCCAAGTCACCTCCGGCAGTGGGCAGCATCATGGAAGTTCCCATCTTCATACTAGCCTTACGGTTCATAAACCACTTGGCGTTGGTGGCAAAGCCCACGGCCCACCACTTACCAGCCATCTGGGGAGAGAGAATATATTTAGAAGAAAAAGAAGAACCACTATTCATTCATTCTCACAATGCAAATGGATTTAATAGTCATGGCAGGTGATCCACTGTCCTCTCTCTACTCTGACCCTCCTCAACGGCAGAATCTCTTCTCTCTCTGCACTTGTACTGTACAACACTCTCAACACTCTGTACTGTACAACACTCTCAACACTCTGTACTGTACAACACTCTTCTCTCAACTCTTTGCCTGCTCTCTTTTTGTTGTTGTAGCCTTTCTCATTTGTTTTATCAGTTCTCTCAGTCTCTCTCTCTCTCACCTTCTCCAGGTTGAAGTCTTTCTGAGGCATGACGTTGACACAGGCGACCAGCGTAGCGCACAGCAGAACTCCCATTATGCTCAGCCTCATGGTTACAGATCTGTGTGTGTGACGGCTCGACTCTCCGGGGTGTGTGAGGAGGAAAATGAGTAAGGTGGGAGCTGACTGAGTGTCCTTATATCCTCCAACATTCTTCTATTCTCTACTCCTCCCCTCTTCTCCCCCTTGTTTCCAGTTAGTCCCTCCCCTCTCCATCCCTCAAAGATGTAAATCTCACCCTTATACAACTGCACGAGGAGGTGGGGGAGAAGTCAACAATGTAAGCAGATTGATTTGCTGCTGTCCTCTCCTTTTCTCTCTTTTCCTCTCCTTTTCTCTCATCTCCTCTCCTTTTCTCTCATCTACTCTCCTTTTCTCTCATCTCCTCTCCTTTTCTCTCTTCTCCTCTCTCCTCCTCTCCTTTTCTCTCCTGTCCTTTTCTCGCCTGTCCTTTTCTTTCTCCTCTCTCTTCTCCTCGCCTTCCCTCTTCACTCCTTTTCTCCTCCTTCTCTCTCTCCTCTCCTCCTCTCTCTCCTCTCCTCCTTCTCTCTCCCCTCTTCACACCTTTTCTCCTCCTTCTCTCTCCTCTCCTCCTTCTCTCTCTCCTCTCCTCCTTCTCTCTCCCCTCTTCACTCCTTTTCTCCTCCTCTCTCTCCTCTCCTCCTTCTCTCTCTCCTCTCCTCCTTCTCTCTCCCCTCTTAACTCATTTTCTCCTCCTTCTCTCTCCTCTCCTCCTTCTCTCTCTCCTCTCCTCCTTCTCTCTCCCCTCTTCACTCCTTTTCTCCTCCTCTCTCTCCTCTCCTCCTTCTCTCTCTCCTCTCCTCCTTCTCTCTCCCCTCTTAACTCCTTTTCTCCTTCTTCTCTCTCCTCTCCCCCAACAATGATAAGCTTATCTATTTAGACAAGTCTGATTCCTGGTCTGAACAACCTCCACCCTGAAATCCACACGTAAGCATGAAGACACACACACACACATGAATGCACCAACACATATACACACAGTATCCTCAGAGTGAGGTAAATCATAGTCCTCATGTTAATCCCATACCCTTCAGGGCTGCAACATGTGAGTTGTAACATTCCTCTGTCAGTCACAACATTTAACACTGCTGAGGACAGAACATGGGTTAACATAGGTCATGTAACGCTGGGGTTTGGGGTGGATTCCTCCTGAAGGATACATTACTTTGAGGTCTGAATGGTACATAACTCCTGGAGGTTATATAACTCTGAATGGTACATAACTCCTGGAGGTTATATAACTCTGAATGGTACATAACTCCTGGAGGTTATATAACTCTGAATGGTACATAACTCCTGGAGGTTATATAACTCTGAATGGTACATAACTCCTGTAGGTTATATAACTCTGAATGGTACATAACTCCTGGAGGTTATATAACTCTGAATGGTACATACCTCCTGTAGGTTATATAACTCTGAATGGTACATCACTTCTGTAGGTTATATAACTCTGAATGGTACATAACTCCTGTAGGTTATATAACTCTGAATGGTACATAACTCCTGTAGGTTATATAACTCTGAATGGTACATAACTCCTGTAGGTTATATAACTCTGAATGGTACATAACTCCTGGGGGTTATATAACTCTGAATGGTACATAACTCCTGTAGGTTATATAACTATGAATGGTACATAACTCCTGTAGGTTATATAACTCTGAATGGTACATAACTCCTGGAGGTTATATAACTGTTTCTGAGCAGTCAGAACTTGGGCTTGGTCGCACTTTGAAATCTTCCTCAACATATTGGCTGTGAAGAGGAGATGAAACCAGCTCAGAACGACCACAGAAACAAAGACTCTGACTATACGAACTAAATAAACTTGAAGATAAAGCAATGAGCATGTCCATATAATTACATGCAAATATGTTTCTATAGCACATCGAATTTGTGCTGCGTGTTAAAAATTAGGTAACAGTTTTATAAACTTGTTTATGCAATTTATATAACTGATTGTTACGCAAGTAACTTTCCACACACCCTGCAAGAAGGAGTACACAGTTTTTTTGTGTGGGGGAGGGGGGGGGGGGAGTTATTTGACTACATGAAGGCGCCATAAACAGATGTAAAATACATTTTACATTGGATATTCAGTGGATATTTAAAAAAAATACATTTTTATATACAGGCCTACATTTTTTTTTTAAATGAAGATTTCGTATTTCAATCGTCATTAGCGCTTTAATAAAGCGTGCCATGACTATGAACATTGTATATTCTTAATCAGGGGTGAATGGAGAAGATCAAAATCAACAACCAAAAAAAGGTGAGGATCGTTCTGCATCCCCCGATTCAGAATATTCCATTTTCATAGTCATGGCATGATTGGTTCAATAGCTAGTTATGAGACAAAAATGAATATCCACGGAATATTCCGTATAAAACTAATTTTACCTCAGTATAAAATGTATTTTACCTCGGTGCCTGACCGGTGCCTTTTCCACCGATCTGCATCTCTCTCATTCCTCCCTCTACAGATGCAGTTCTGCAGCGCATCCCAATACACAACCCAGAGAATCCGTCTACATGTCACCGCTACTCAGCCTACTGTATAAGAAGTATATCGTCTATATTCATATGGTTGTAGCCTGTATGTTGTGAATCCATTCTAAAGAAGACTAATTTTAGCTCCACGATGCAAGGTCTCATCTACCATTGGCTGGACAATGTTTTGAAATTGTATACTGATGACATACATTGACGTACTAGACACACCAGCAGCACCCGCAAGGCACGAGGCCCACGAGCTCTGGGGGCCCATGGATGTGATTTTTTAAATTCAGTAAATCATTTTGATAGTAACCCTCCCTAAAGTCAGTCATAAATCTTTTACATTTCCAGATGTAGTAGGAAGCAAAGTGTTTGTTTCAGGACATGACTGAAAAAGTGCCTCAGGACTTGGCGTACTTTTGATTGACCGTATAAGAGGATATCGGCGAACAAATGCTGTGGTCAAGGCTACGATGGCGCCAGTGCAATGAGTGGAGTTTATTCAGGTGTTCAAAAGCGAATATCAGACCGAGAGCCTAATGCCTCTTAGAAAGTTCTTTATGAGTTTTAGTTAAGAAAACGATCTCTCTGCAGAAGCGACAGTTACAGGGCAGGTAAAACAGCTTGATTGCCGTAACAACATCAGGGAAACTGGGCAGAAAGAAGGAGGGCTTGAAATACTACAGTTCTGCAACATCTTTAATTGAGCCTCTCATTCGCTTTAATTGCCTACTCAACAATTTACAGAAAGAGATTAACTGTATACTAAGCTCTGAGGACAGGTCGTCTGGATACTATACAGCCAATAAATTGGCAGATGCAAACAGATGATCGTCTTCTGCAGAGAACAGTTCTTGACGTCTTAACAAAACAGCGGTTTGCGATTTATTTCATTCTGGTGAACCGGTGTTTGAGTTGCGTGGTTTCAAATATCAACAAACCCTTATTTGTGGTATGTATCGTTGTGCATCTGTATTTTATTTTGATTTCACCATTATTTAACCAGGTAGGCTCCAGATTTTACAGTCTAACCAGACACCTAGATATTTGTAGTTGTCCACGTATTCTAAGTCAGAGCCGTCCAGAGTAGTGATGTTGGACAGGTGGGCAGGTGCAGGCAGCGATCGGTTGAAGAGCATGCATTTAGTTTTACTTGTATTTAAGAGCAATTGGAGGCCACGGAAGGAGAGCTGTATGGCATTGAAGCTATGTTAACACAGTGTCCAAAAAAGGGCCAGAAGTATACAGAATGGTGTCGGGTAGCGGGTCTTATATGCACCTCAGGAGAACCAAGAAATGAAGAGCAACACCACGGCTGTCTTTTAGGCTTTTATGTTGATCTGCAATAGTATTGTGAAAAGACAGGACAGGAACACATCAGTCTCCAATGCACCATCTGACAAGTTGTTCTACACAGGAGCATAAAGAAAGGTAAAACACATATCCTGTCTCACATTCCCAATACATTGCTAGGTGCTTTCAGTGTTGACAGTAGCAAAATACAACAACTCATGTACAAAAACACTGCAACATAAACAAGTTACAACGTGAAATCGCCTCTATCCCATTCAGACCTTAAACTACATCTCCCATAATGCAACGCCAGCACCGGTCGGCAGCTCAGCTAACCGTCTACATCACAGAAAGGCATGCTAGCTAGCAACAGCAGCACTTTTAGCACTCTGTAAACTATATTAATACAGTGCCTTGCGAAAGTATTCGGCCCCCTTGAACTTTGCGACCTTTTGCCACATTTCAGGCTTCAAACATAAAGATATAAAACTGTATTTTTTTGTGAAGAATCAACAACAAGTGGGACACAATCATGAAGTGGAACGACATTTATTGGATATTTCAAACTTTTTTAACAAATCAAAAACTGAAAAATTGGGCGTGCAAAATTATTCAGCACCCTTAAGTTAATACTTTGTAACGCCACCTTTTGCTGCGATTACAGCTGTAAGTCGCTTGGGGTATGTCTCTATCAGTTTTGCACATCGAGAGACTGACATTTTTTCCCATTCCTCCTTGCAAAACAGCTCGAGCTCAGTGAGGTTGGATGGAGAGCATTTGTGAACTGCAGTTTTCAGTTCTTTCCACAGATTCTCGATTGGATTCAGGTCTGGACTTTGACTTGGCCATTCTAACACCTGGATATGTTTATTTTTGAACCATTCCATTGTAGATTTTGCTTTATGTTTTGGATCATTGTCTTGTTGGAAGACAAATCTCCGTCCCAGTCTCAGGTCTTTTGCAGGCTCCATCAGGTTTTCTTCCAAAATGGTCCTGTATTTGGCTCCATCCATCTTCCCATCAATTTTAACCATCTTCCCTGTCCCTACTGAAGAAAAGCAGGCCCAAACCATGATGCTGCCACCACCATGTTTGACAGTGGGGATGGTGTGTTCAGGGTGATTAGCTGTGTTGCTTTTACGCCAAACATAACGTTTTGCATTGTTGCCAAAAAGTTCAATTTTGGTTTCATCTGACCAGAGCACTTTCTTCCACATGTTTGGTGTGTCTCCCAGGTGGCTTGTGGCAAACTTTAAACAACACTTTTTATGGATATCTTTAAGAAATGGCTTTCTTCTTGCCACTCTTCCATAAAGGCCAGATTTGTGCAATATACGACTGATTGTTGTCCTATGGACAGAGTCTCCCACCTCAGCTGTAGATCTCTGCAGTTCATCCAGAGTGATCATGGGCCTCTTGGCTGCATCTCTGATCAGTCTTCTCCTTGTATGAGCTGAAAGTTTAGAGGGACGGCCAGGTCTTGGTAGATTTGCAGTGGTCTGATACTCCTTCCATTTCAATATTATCGCTTGCACAGTGCTGCTTGGGATGTTTAAAGCTTGGGAAATCTTTTTGTATCCAAATCCAGCTTTAAACTTCTTCACAACAGTATCTCGGACCTGCCTGGTGTGTTCCTTGTTCTTCATGATGCTCTCTGCGCTTTTAACGGACCTCTGAGACTATCACAGTGCAGGTGCATTTATACGAAGACTTGATTACACACAGGTGGATTGTATTTATCATCATTAGTCATTTAGGTCAACATTGGATCATTCAGAGATCCTCACTGAACTTCTGGAGAGAGTTTGCTGCACTGAAAGTAGGGGCTGAATAATTTTGCACGTCCAATTTTTCAGTTTTTGATTTGTTAAAAAAGTTTGAAATATCCAATAAATGTCGTTCCACTTCATGATTGTGTCCCACTTGTTGTTGATTCTTCACAAAAAAATACAGTTTTATATCTTTATGTTTGAAGCCTGAAATGTGGCAAAAGGTCGCAAAGTTCAAGGGGGCCGAATACTTTCGCAAGGCACTGTAACAACAATAAAACTCTGAAAGTTACATGTGTCAATAGTCTCACACTCCCTTATAACAATATCTACAGCATTATTCAGGAAAGACTGTCTGGGTTGGCAATACTCAGTATAGAAAACAGTTGGGCCTGCAACCTGGACCTACATGCCATGGTAAAAACATTTGCACACAAAAAACTAGGACTTCAGGAGACCAGGGGAGCATCTTAAGTTGGATTGGATTTAAATGAATTTACAGTGAATAATGCATCCCATTTATTTAGGCTATTAGCCAGATAAAACCAGCTGAGTTCAACAATATTGGTTGGGTTTATCCTCAAACTGACTCCTTTTTCCTCATTGTTAGGCTATTTGATGTGTAATTTTTATAAAACGTTTATAAATAGCATCTAATTACACTATATATACAAAAGTATGTGGACACCATTCAAATGAGTGGATTCGCTATTTCAGCCCCACTCGTTGCTGACAGGTGTATAAAATTGAGCACACAGCCATGCAATCTCCATAGAGAAACATTGGCAGTAGAATGGCTTTCCTGAAGAACTCAGTGACTTTCAAAGTGGCACCGTCATAGGATGGCACCTGTCCAACAAGTCAGTTCGTCAAATTTCTGGGTTGCTACAGCTGCCCCGGTCAACCGTAAGTACTGTTATTGTGAAGTAGAAAAGTTTAGGAGCATCACCTGCTCAGCCATGAAGTGGTAGGCCACACAACCTAACATAATGGGAATGCAGAGAGCTGAAGCACATAGCATGTCAAAATTGTCTGTCCTCAGTTGCAAGCTAAAGAGTGCTGCCGCTTTCAATGAGCAGGACTCTAACCCGGACACTTATAAGAAATCCGGCTATACCCTCCGACGAACCATCAAACAGGCAAAGCGTAAATACAGGACTAAGATTGAATTGTACTACACCGACTCAAACGCGCGTCTGATGTGGCAGGCCTTGCAAACTATTACAGACTACAAAGGGAAGCACAGCCGAGAGCTGTCCATTAACACAAGCCTACCAGACGAGATAAATAACTTCTATGCTCGCTTCGAGGCAAGCAACACTGAAGCATGCATGAGAGCATCAGCTGTTCCGGACAACAGTGTGATTGCACTCTCCGTTGCCAACGTGAGTAAGACCTTTAAGCAGGTCAACATTCACAAGGCCGCAGGGCCAGACGGATTACCAGGATGTGTACTCCGAGCATGCGCAGACCATCTGGCAAGTGTCTTTACTGACATTTTTAACCTGTCCCTGACCGAGTCTGTAATACCAACATATTAAAGCAGACCACCACAGTCCCTGTGCCCAAGAACACCAAGGTAACCTGCCTAAATGACTACGGACCCGTAGCACTCACGTCTGTAGCCATGAAGTGCTTTGAAAGGCGGGTCATGGCTCACATCAACACCATAATCCCTGAAACCCTAGTCCCACTCCAATCTGCATACCTTCCTCACTGATTCACAGATGATGCAATCTCTATTGCACTCCACACTGCCCTTTCCCACCTGGGCAAAAGGAACACCTACGTGGGAATGCTATTCATTGACTACAGCTCAGTGTTCAACTAAGGACCTGGGACTAAACACCTTCCTCTGCAACTGGATCCTGGACTTCCTGACGGGCCGCCCCCAGGTGGTAAGGGTAGGTAACAACACATCTGCCACTCTGATCCTCAACACAGGGGCCCCTCAGGGGTGCGTGCTCAGTCCCCTCCTGTACTCCCTGTTCACCCCTGACTGCATGGCCAAGCACAACTCCAACACCATCATTAAGTTTGCAGACGACACAACAGTGGTAGGCCTGATCACTGACAACGATAAGACAGCCTATACTATAGGCCCTATAGGGAGGAGGTCAGATACCTGGCAATGTGGTGCCAGGATAACAACCTCTCCCTCAACGTGATCAAGACAAAGGAGATGATTGTGGACTGCTGTGGCAACTGCACATCCTCCGACCGCAAGGCACTACAATGGGTTGTGCGTACGGCCCAGTACATCACTGGGGCCAACCTTCCTGCCATCCAGGACCTCTATACCAGGCGGTCAGAGGAAGGCCCAAAAATTTGCCAATGACTCCAGCCACCCTAGTCATAGACTGTTCTCTCTGCTACCGCACGGCAAGTGGTACCGGAGCGCCAAGTCTAGATCAAAAAGGCTTCTTAACAGCTTCTACCCCCAAGCCATAAGACTCCTGAACAGCTAATCAAATGGCTACCCGGACTATTTGCATTGTCCCCTCCCCCATTTTTATGCTACTCTCTGTTTATTATCCATGTATAATCACTTGACCTCTACCTACATGTACAGTTGAAGTCGGAAGTTTACATACACCTTAGCCAAATACATTTAAACTTAGTTTTTCACAATTCCTGACATTTAATCCTAGTAAAAATTCCCCATTTAAGGTCAGTTCGGATCACCACTTTATTTTAAGGATGTGAAATGTCAGAATAATAGTAGAGAGAAGGATTTATTTCAGCTTTTATTTCTTTCATCACATCCCAGTGGGTCAGAAGTAAACATACACTCAATTAGTATTTTGAAGCTAATACTCAATTAGTATTTGGCTTTTTTATTGCGGTTTTGGAGCAGTGGCTTCTTCCTTGCTGAGCGGCCTTTCAGGTTATATCGATATAGGACTCGTTTTACTGTGGATATAGATACTTTGTATCTGTTTCCTCCAGCATCTTCACAAGGTCCTTTGCTGTGGTTCTGGGACTGATTTGCACTTTTCGCACCAAAGTATGTTCATCTCTAGGAGACAGAACGCGTCTCCTTCCTGAGCGGTATGTCGGCTGCGTGGTCCAATGGTGTTTATACTTGCATACTATTGTTTGTACAGATGAACGTGGTACCTTCAGGTGTTTGGAAATTGCTCCCAAGGATGAACCAGACTTGTGGAGGTCTTGGCTGATTTCTTTTGATTTTCCCATGATGTCAAGCAATGAAGCACTGAGTTTGAAGGTAGGCCTTGAAATACATCCACAGGTACACCTCCAATTGACTCAAATTATGTCAATTAGCCTATCAGAAGCTTCTAAAGCCATTTGCTGGAATTTTCCAAGCTGTTTAAAAGCACAGTCAACTTACTGTATGTAAACTTCTGACCCACTGGAATTGTGATACAGTGAATTATAAGTTAAATAATCTGTCTGTAAACAATTGTTGGAACATTGACTTGTGTCATGCACAAAGTAGATGGCCTAACCGACTTGCCAAAACTATAGTTTGTTAACAAGAAATTTGTGGAGTTGTTGAATAACGAGTTTTAATGATTCCAACCTAAGTGTATGTAAACTTCCGACTTCAACTGTACATATTACCTCAATTACCTCGATTAACCGGTGCCCCCGCACATTGACTCTGTACTGGATCCCCCTGTATATAGCCTCCACATTGACTCTGTACTGGATCCCCCTGTATATAGCCTCCACATTGACTCTGTACTGGATCCCCCTGTATATAGCCTCCACATTGACTCTGTACTGGATCCCCCTGTATATAGCCTCCACATTGACTCTGTACTGGATCCCCCTGTATATAGCCTCCACATTGACTCTGTACTGGATCCCCCTGTATATAGCCTCCACATTGACTCTGTACTGGATCCCCCTGTATATAGCCTCCACATTGACTCTGTACTGGATCCCCCTGTATATAGCCTCCACATTGACTCTGTACTGGATCCCCCTGTATATAGCCTCCACATTGACTCTGTACTGGATCCCCCTGTATATAGCCTCCACATTGACTCTGTACTGGATCCCCCTGTATATAGCCTCCACATTGACTCTGTACTGGTACCCCCTGTATATAGCCTCCACATTGACTCTGTACTGGATCCCCCTGTATATAGCCTCCACATTGACTATTGGATCCCCCTGTATATAGCCTCCACATTGACTCTGTACTGGATCCCCCTGTATATAGCCTCCACATTGACTCTGTACTGGATCCCCCTGTATATAGCCTCCACATTGACTCGGTACTGGATCCCCCTGTATATAGCCTCCACATTGACTCTGTACTGGATCCCCCTGTATATAGCCTCCACATTGACTCTGTACTGGATCCCCCTGTATATAGCCTCCACATTGACTCTGTACTGGATCCCCCTGTATATAGCCTCCACATTGACTCGGTACTGGATCCCCCTGTATATAGCCTCCACATTGACTCGGTACTGGATCCCCCTGTATATAGCCTCCACATTGACTCTGTACTGGATCCCCCTGTATATAGCCTCCACATTGACTCTGTACTGGATCCCCCTGTATATAGCCTCCACATTGACTCTGTACTGGATCCCCCTGTATGTAGCCTCCACATTGACTCTGTACTGGATCCCCCTGTATATAGCCTCCACATTGACTCTGTACTGGATCCCCCTGTATATAGCCTCCACATTGACTCTGTACTGGATCCCCCTGTATATAGCCTCCACATTGACTCTGTACTGGTACCCCCTGTATATAGCCTCCACATTGACTCTGTACTGGATCCCCCTGTATATAGCCTCCACATTGACTCTGTACTGGATCCCCCTGTATATAGCCTCCACATTGACTCTGTACTGGATCCCCCTGTATATAGCCTCCACATTGACTCTGTACTGGATCCCCCTGTATATAGCCTCCACATTGACTCTGTACTGGATCCCCCTGTATATAGCCTCCACATTGACTCTGTATTGGATCCCCCTGTATATAGCCTCCACATTGACTCTGTACTGGATCCCCCTGTATATAGCCTCCACATTGACTCTGTACTGGATCCCCCTGTATATAGCCTCCACATTGACTCTGTACTGGATCCCCCTGTGTATAGCCTCCACATTGACTCTGTACTGGATCCCCCTGTATATAGCCTCCACATTGACTCGGTACTGGATCCCCCTGTATATAGCCTCCACATTGACTCTGTACTGGATCCCCCTGTATATAGTCTCCACATTGACTCTGTACTGGATCCCCCTGTATATAGCCTCCACATTGACTCTGTACTGGATCCCCCTGTATATAGCCTCCACATTGACTCGGTACTGGATCCCCCTGTATATAGCCTCCACATTGACTCAGTACCGGTACCCCCTGTATATAGCCTCCACATTGACTCAGTACCGGTACCCCCTGTATATAGCCTCCACATTGACTCTGTACTGGTACCCCCTCTATATAGCCTCCACATTGACTCTGTACTGGATCCCCCTGTATATAGCCTCCACATTGACTCAGTACCGGTACCCCCTGTATATAGCCTCCACATTGACTCAGTACCGGTACCCCCTGTATATAGCCTCCACATTGACTCTGTACTGGTACCCCCTGTATATAGCCTCCACATTGACTCTGTACTGGATCCCCCTGTATATAGCCTCCACATTGACTCAGTACCGGTACCCCCTGTATATAGCCTCGCTACTGTTATTTTATTGTTTATTTTATTGTTGATACTTAATTATTTGTTTATTTAATTATTATTTTACATCATTTCACTGTAAGGTCTACTATACCTGTTGTATTCAGCATTTCACTGTGAGGTCTACTACACCTGTTGTATTCAGCATTTCACTGTGAGGTCTACTACACCTGTTGTATTCAGCATTTCACTGTAAGGTCTACTACACCTGTTGTATTCAGCATTTCACTGTAAGGTCTACTACACCTGTTGTATTCAGCATTTCACTGCAAGGTGTACTACACCTGTTGTATTCAGCATTTCACTGTAAGGTCTACTACACCTGTTATATTCAGCATTTCACTGTAAGGTCTACTACACCTGTTGTATTCAGCATTTCACTGTAAGGTCTACTACACCTGTTGTATTCAGCATTTCACTGTAAGGTCTACTACACCTGTTGTATTCAGCATTTCACTGTAAGGTCTACTACACCTGTTGTATTCAGCATTTCACTGTAAGGTCTACTACACCGGTTGTATTCAGCATTTCACTGTAAGGTCTACTACACCTGTTATATTCAGCATTTCACTGTAAGGTCTACTACACCTGTTGTATTCAGCATTTCACTGTAAGGTCTACTACACCTGTTATATTCAGCATTTCACTGTAAGGTCTACTACACCTGTTGTATTCAGCATTTCACTGTAAGGTCTACCACACCTGTTGTATTCAGCATTTCACTGTAAGGTCTACTACACCTGTTGTATTCAGCATTTCACTGTAAGGTCGACTACACCTGTTGTATTCAGCATTTCACTGTAAGGTCTACTACACCTGTTGTATTCAGCATTTCACTGTAAGGTCTACTACACCTGTTGTATTCATCATTTCACTGTAAGGTCTACTACACCTGTTGTATTCAGCATTTAACTGTAAGGTCTACTACACCTGTTGTAGTCAGCATTTCACTGTAAGGTCTACTACACCTGTTGTATTCAGCATTTCACTGTAAGGTCTACCACACCTGTTGTATTCAGCATTTCACTGTAAGGTCTACTACACCTGTTATATTCAGCATTTCACTGTAAGGTCTACTACACCTGTTATATTCAGAATTTCACTGTAAGGTCTACTACACCTGTTGTATTCAGCATTTCACTGTAAGGTCTACAACACCTGTTGTATTCAGCATTTCACTGTAAGGTCTACTACACCTGTTATATTCAGCATTTCACTGTAAGGTCTACTACACCTGTTGTATTCAGCATTTCACTGTAAGGTCTACTACACCTGTTGTATTCATCATTTCACTGTAAGGTCTACTACATCTGTTGTATTCAGCATTTCACTGTAAGGTCTGCTACACCTGTTGTATTCAGCATTTCACTGTAAGGTCTACTACAAATGTTGTATTCAGCATTTCACTGTAAGGTCTACTACACCTGTTATATTCAGCATTTCACTGTAAGGTCTACTACACCTGTTCTATTCAGCATTTCACTGTAAGGTCTACTACACCTGTTGTATTCAGCATTTCACTGTAAGGTCTACTACACCTGTTGTATTCAGCAATTCACTGTAAGGTCTACTACATCTGTTGTATTCAGCATTTCACTGTAAGGTCTACTACACCTGTTGTATTCAGCATTTCACTGTAAGGTCTACTACACCTGTTATATTCAGCATTTCACTAAGGTCTACTACACCTGTTGTATTCAGCATTTCACTGTAAGGTCTACTACACCTGTTGTATTCAGCATTTCACTGTAAGGTCTACTACACCTGTTGTATTCAGCATTTCACTGTAAGGTCTACTACATCTGTTGTATTCAGCATTTCACTGTAAGGTCTACTACACCTGTTGTATTCAGCATTTCACTGTAAGGTCTACTACACCTGTTGTATTCAGCATTTCACTGTAAGGTCTACTACACCTGTTGTATTCAGCATTTCACTGTAAGGTCTACTACACCTGTTGTATTCAGCATTTCACTGTAAGGTCTCCTACATCTGTTGTATTCAGCATTTCACTGTAAGGTCTACTACACCTGTTATATTCAGCATTTCACTGTAAGGTCTACTACACCTGTTGTATTCAGCATTTCACTGTAAGGTCTACTACATCTGTTGTATTCAGCATTTCACTGTAAGGTCTACTACACCTGTTGTATTCAGCATTTCACTGTAAGGTCTACTACACCTGTTATATTCAGCATTTCACTAAGGTCTACTACACCTGTTGTATTCAGCATTTCACTGTAAGGTCTACTACACCTGTTGTATTCAGCATTTCACTGTAAGGTCTACTACACCTGTTGTATTCAGCATTTCACTGTAAGGTCTACTACACCTGTTGTATTCAGCATTTCACTGTAAGGTCTACTACATCTGTTGTATTCAGCATTTCACTGTAAGGTCTACTACACCTGTTGTATTCAGCATTTCACTGTAAGGTCTACTACACCTGTTATATTCAGCATTTCACTAAGGTCTACTACACCTGTTGTATTCAGCATTTCACTGTAAGGTCTACTACACCTGTTGTATTCAGCATTTCACTGTAAGGTCTACTACACCTGTTGTATTCAGCATTTCACTGTAAGGTCTACTACACCTGTTCTATTCAGCATTTCACTGTGAGGTCTACTACACCTGTTGTATTCAGCATTTCACTGTGAGGTCTACTACACCTGTTGTATTCAGCATTTCACTGTAAGGTCTACTACACCTGTTGTATTCAGCATTTCACTGTAAGGTCTACTACACCTGTTGTATTCAGCATTTCACTGCAAGGTGTACTACACCTGTTGTATTCAGCATTTCACTGTAAGGTCTACTACACCTGTTATATTCAGCATTTCACTGTAAGGTCTACTACACCTGTTGTATTCAGCATTTCACTGTAAGGTCTACTACACCTGTTGTATTCAGCATTTCACTGTAAGGTCTACTACACCTGTTGTATTCAGCATTTCACTGTAAGGTCTACTACACCTGTTGTATTCAGCATTTCACTGTAAGGTCTACTACACCGGTTGTATTCAGCATTTCACTGTAAGGTCTACTACACCTGTTATATTCAGCATTTCACTGTAAGGTCTACTACACCTGTTGTATTCAGCATTTCACTGTAAGGTCTACTACACCTGTTATATTCAGCATTTCACTGTAAGGTCTACTACACCTGTTGTATTCAGCATTTCACTGTAAGGTCTACCACACCTGTTGTATTCAGCATTTCACTGTAAGGTCTACTACACCTGTTGTATTCAGCATTTCACTGTAAGGTCGACTACACCTGTTGTATTCAGCATTTCACTGTAAGGTCTACTACACCTGTTGTATTCAGCATTTCACTGTAAGGTCTACTACACCTGTTGTATTCATCATTTCACTGTAAGGTCTACTACACCTGTTGTATTCAGCATTTAACTGTAAGGTCTACTACACCTGTTGTAGTCAGCATTTCACTGTAAGGTCTACTACACCTGTTGTATTCAGCATTTCACTGTAAGGTCTACCACACCTGTTGTATTCAGCATTTCACTGTAAGGTCTACTACACCTGTTATATTCAGCATTTCACTGTAAGGTCTACTACACCTGTTATATTCAGAATTTCACTGTAAGGTCTACTACACCTGTTGTATTCAGCATTTCACTGTAAGGTCTACAACACCTGTTGTATTCAGCATTTCACTGTAAGGTCTACTACACCTGTTATATTCAGCATTTCACTGTAAGGTCTACTACACCTGTTGTATTCAGCATTTCACTGTAAGGTCTACTACACCTGTTGTATTCATCATTTCACTGTAAGGTCTACTACATCTGTTGTATTCAGCATTTCACTGTAAGGTCTGCTACACCTGTTGTATTCAGCATTTCACTGTAAGGTCTACTACAAATGTTGTATTCAGCATTTCACTGTAAGGTCTACTACACCTGTTATATTCAGCATTTCACTGTAAGGTCTACTACACCTGTTCTATTCAGCATTTCACTGTAAGGTCTACTACACCTGTTGTATTCAGCATTTCACTGTAAGGTCTACTACACCTGTTGTATTCAGCAATTCACTGTAAGGTCTACTACATCTGTTGTATTCAGCATTTCACTGTAAGGTCTACTACACCTGTTGTATTCAGCATTTCACTGTAAGGTCTACTACACCTGTTATATTCAGCATTTCACTAAGGTCTACTACACCTGTTGTATTCAGCATTTCACTGTAAGGTCTACTACACCTGTTGTATTCAGCATTTCACTGTAAGGTCTACTACACCTGTTGTATTCAGCATTTCACTGTAAGGTCTACTACATCTGTTGTATTCAGCATTTCACTGTAAGGTCTACTACACCTGTTGTATTCAGCATTTCACTGTAAGGTCTACTACACCTGTTGTATTCAGCATTTCACTGTAAGGTCTACTACACCTGTTGTATTCAGCATTTCACTGTAAGGTCTACTACACCTGTTGTATTCAGCATTTCACTGTAAGGTCTCCTACATCTGTTGTATTCAGCATTTCACTGTAAGGTCTACTACACCTGTTATATTCAGCATTTCACTGTAAGGTCTACTACACCTGTTGTATTCAGCATTTCACTGTAAGGTCTACTACATCTGTTGTATTCAGCATTTCACTGTAAGGTCTACTACACCTGTTGTATTCAGCATTTCACTGTAAGGTCTACTACACCTGTTATATTCAGCATTTCACTAAGGTCTACTACACCTGTTGTATTCAGCATTTCACTGTAAGGTCTACTACACCTGTTGTATTCAGCATTTCACTGTAAGGTCTACTACACCTGTTGTATTCAGCATTTCACTGTAAGGTCTACTACACCTGTTGTATTCAGCATTTCACTGTAAGGTCTACTACATCTGTTGTATTCAGCATTTCACTGTAAGGTCTACTACACCTGTTGTATTCAGCATTTCACTGTAAGGTCTACTACACCTGTTATATTCAGCATTTCACTAAGGTCTACTACACCTGTTGTATTCAGCATTTCACTGTAAGGTCTACTACACCTGTTGTATTCAGCATTTCACTGTAAGGTCTACTACACCTGTTGTATTCAGCATTTCACTGTAAGGTCTACTACATCTGTTGTATTCAGCATTTCACTGTAAGGTCTACTACACCTGTTGTATTCAGCATTTCACTGTAAGGTCTACTACACCTGTTGTATTCAGCATTTCACTGTAAGGTCTACTACACCTGTTGTATTCAGCATTTCACTGTAAGGTCTACTACACCTGTTGTATTCAGCATTTCACTGTAAGGTCTCCTACATCTGTTGTATTCAGCATTTCACTGTAAGGTCTACTACACCTGTTATATTCAGCATTTCACTGTAAGGTCTACTACACCTGTTCTATTCAGCATTTCACTGTAAGGTCTACTACATCTGTTGTATTCAGCATTTCACTGTAAGGTCTACTACACCTGTTGTATTCAGCATTTCACTGTAAGGTCTACTACACCTGTTATATTCAGCATTTCACTAAGGTCTACTACACCTGTTGTATTCAGCATTTCACTGTAAGGTCTACTACACCTGTTGTATTCAGCATTTCACTGTAAGGTCTACTACACCTGTTGTATTCAGCATTTCACTGTAAGGTCTACTACATCTGTTGTATTCAGCATTTCACTGTAAGGTCTACTACACCTGTTGTATTCAGCATTTCACTGTAAGGTCTACTACACCTGTTGTATTCAGCATTTCACTGTAAGGTCTACTACACCTGTTGTATTCAGCATTTCACTGTAAGGTCTACTACACCTGTTGTATTCAGCATTTCACTGTAAGGTCTACTACATCTGTTGTATTCAGCATTTCACTGTAAGGTCTACTACACCTGTTGTATTCATAATTTCACTGTAAGGTCTACTACATCTGTTGTATTCAGCATTTCACTGTAAGGTCTACTACACCTGTTGTATTCATAATTTCACTGTAAGGTCTACTACACCTGTTGTATTCAGCATTTCACTGTAAGGTCTACTACACCTGTTGTATTCAGCATTTCACTGTAAGGTCTACTACACCTGTTGTATTCAGCATTTCACTGTAAGGTCTACTACATCTGTTGTATTCAGCATTTCACTGTAAGGTCTACTACACCTGTTATATTCAGCATTTCACTGTAAGGTCTACTACACCTGTTGTATTCAGCATTTCACTGTAAGGTCTACTACACCTGTTGTATTCAGCATTTCACTGTAAGGTCTACTACACCTGTTGTATTCAGCATTTCACTGTAAGGTCTACTACACCTGTTGTATTCAGCATTTCACTGTAAGGTCTACTACACCTGTTGTATTCAGCATTTCACTGTAAGGTCTACTACATCTGTTGTATTCAGCATTTCACTGTAAGGTCTACTACACCTGTTGTATTCATAATTTCACTGTAAGGTCTACTACACCTGTTGTATTCAGCATTTCACTGTAAGGTCTACTACACCGGTTGTATTCAGCATTTCACTGTAAGGTCTACTACACCTGTTGTATTCAGCATTTCACTGTAAGGTCTACTACACCTGTTGTATTCAGCATTTCACTGTAAGGTCTACTACATCTGTTGTATTCAGCATTTCACTGTAAGGTCTACTACACCTGTTGTATTCATCATTTCACTGTAAGGTCTACTACACCTGTTGTATTCAGCATTTCACTGTAAGGTCTACTACACCTGTTATATTCAGCATTTCACTGTAAGGTCTACTACACCTGTTGTATTCAGCATTTCACTGTAAGGTCTACTACACCTGTTGTATTCAGCATTTCACTGTAAGGTCTACTACACCTGTTGTATTCAGCATTTCACTGTAAGGTCTACTACACCTGTTGTATTCAGCATTTCACTGTAAGGTCTACTACATCTGTTGTATTCAGCAATTCACTGTAAGGTCTACTACACCTGTTGTATTCATCATTTCACTGTAAGGTCTACTACACCTGTTGTATTCAGCATTTCACTGTAAGGTCTACTACACCTGTTATATTCAGCATTTCACTGTAAGGTCTACTACACCTGTTGTATTCAGCATTTCACTGTAAGGTCTACTACACCTGTTGTATTCAGCATTTCACTGTAAGGTCTACTACACCTGTTGTATTCAGCATTTCACTGTAAGGTCTACTACATCTGTTGTATTCAGCATTTCACTGTAAGGTCTACTACACCTGTTGTATTCATCATTTCACTGTAAGGTCTACTACACCTGTTGTATTCAGCATTTCACTGTAAGGTCTACTACACCTGTTATATTCAGCATTTCACTGTAAGGTCTACTACACCTGTTGTATTCAGCATTTCACTGTAAGGTCTACTACACCTGTTGTATTCAGCATTTCACTGTAAGGTCTACTACACCTGTTGTATTCAGCATTTCACTGTAAGGTCTACTACACCTGTTGTATTCAGCATTTCACTGTAAGGTCTACTACACCTGTTGTATTCAGCATTTCACTGTAAGGTCTACTACACCTGTTGTATTCAGCATTTCACTGTAAGGTCTACTACACCTGTTGTATTCAGCATTTCACTGTAAGGTCTACTACACCTGTTGTATTCAGCATTTCACTGTGAGGTCTACTACACCTGTTGTATTCAGCATTTCACTGTAAGGTCTACTACACCTGTTGTATTCAGCATTTCACTGTAATGTCTACTACACCTGTTGTATTCAGCATTTCACTGTAAGGTCTACTACACCTGTTGTATTCAGCATTTCACTGTAAGGTCTACTACACCTGTTGTATTCAGCATTTCACTGTGAGGTCTACTACACCTGTTGTATTCAGTATTTCACTAAGGTCTACTACACCTGTTGTATTAAGCATTTCACTGTAAGGTCTACTACAACAGTTGTATTCAGCATTTCACTGTGAGGTCTACTACACCTGTTGTATTCAGCATTTCACTGTAAGGTCTACTACACCGGTTGTATTCAGCATTTCACTGTAAGGTCTACTACACCTGTTGTATTCAGCATTTCACTAAGGTCTACTACATCTGTTGTATTCAGCATTTCACTAAGGTCTACTACACCTGTTGTATTCAGCATTTCACTGTAAGGTCTACTACACCTGTTGTATTCAGCATTTCACTGTGAGGTCTACTACACCTGTTGTATTCAGCATTTCACTGTAAGGTCTACTACACCTGTTGTATTCAGCATTTCACTGTAAGGTCTACTACACCTGTTGTATTCAGCATTTCACTGTAAGGTCTACTACACCTGTTGTATTCAGCATTTCACTGTAAGGTCTACTACACCTGTTGTATTCAGCATTTCACTGTAAGGTCTACTACACCTGTTGTATTCAGCATTTCACTGTAAGGTCTACTACACCTGTTGTATTCAGCATTTCACTGTAAGGTCTACTACACCTGTTGTATTCAGCATTTCACTGTAAGGTCTACTACATCTGTTGTATTCAGCATTTCACTGTAAGGTCTACTACACCTGTTGTATTCATAATTTCACTGTAAGGTCTACTACACCTGTTGTATTCAGCATTTCACTGTAAGGTCTACTACACCGGTTGTATTCAGCATTTCACTGTAAGGTCTACTACACCTGTTGTATTCAGCATTTCACTGTAAGGTCTACTACACCTGTTGTATTCAGCATTTCACTGTAAGGTCTACTACACCTGTTGTATTCAGCATTTCACTGTAAGGTCTACTACACCTGTTGTATTCATCATTTCACTGTAAGGTCTACTACACCTGTTGTATTCAGCATTTAACTGTAAGGTCTACTACACCTGTTGTAGTCAGCATTTCACTGTAAGGTCTACTACACCTGTTGTATTCAGCATTTCACTGTAAGGTCTACCACACCTGTTGTATTCAGCATTTCACTGTAAGGTCTACTACACCTGTTATATTCAGCATTTCACTGTAAGGTCTACTACACCTGTTATATTCAGAATTTCACTGTAAGGTCTACTACACCTGTTGTATTCAGCATTTCACTGTAAGGTCTACAACACCTGTTGTATTCAGCATTTCACTGTAAGGTCTACTACACCTGTTATATTCAGCATTTCACTGTAAGGTCTACTACACCTGTTGTATTCAGCATTTCACTGTAAGGTCTACTACACCTGTTGTATTCATCATTTCACTGTAAGGTCTACTACATCTGTTGTATTCAGCATTTCACTGTAAGGTCTGCTACACCTGTTGTATTCAGCATTTCACTGTAAGGTCTACTACAAATGTTGTATTCAGCATTTCACTGTAAGGTCTACTACACCTGTTATATTCAGCATTTCACTGTAAGGTCTACTACACCTGTTCTATTCAGCATTTCACTGTAAGGTCTACTACACCTGTTGTATTCAGCATTTCACTGTAAGGTCTACTACACCTGTTGTATTCAGCAATTCACTGTAAGGTCTACTACATCTGTTGTATTCAGCATTTCACTGTAAGGTCTACTACACCTGTTGTATTCAGCATTTCACTGTAAGGTCTACTACACCTGTTATGTTCAGCATTTCACTAAGGTCTACTACACCTGTTGTATTCAGCATTTCACTGTAAGGTCTACTACACCTGTTGTATTCAGCATTTCACTGTAAGGTCTACTACACCTGTTGTATTCAGCATTTCACTGTAAGGTCTACTACATCTGTTGTATTCAGCATTTCACTGTAAGGTCTACTACACCTGTTGTATTCAGCATTTCACTGTAAGGTCTACTACACCTGTTGTATTCAGCATTTCACTGTAAGGTCTACTACACCTGTTGTATTCAGCATTTCACTGTAAGGTCTACTACACCTGTTGTATTCAGTATTTCACTGTAAGGTCTCCTACATCTGTTGTATTCAGCATTTCACTGTAAGGTCTACTACACCTGTTATATTCAGCATTTCACTGTAAGGTCTACTACACCTGTTGTATTCAGCATTTCACTGTAAGGTCTACTACATCTGTTGTATTCAGCATTTCACTGTAAGGTCTACTACACCTGTTGTATTCAGCATTTCACTGTAAGGTCTACTACACCTGTTATATTCAGCATTTCACTAAGGTCTACTACACCTGTTGTATTCAGCATTTCACTGTAAGGTCTACTACACCTGTTGTATTCAGCATTTCACTGTAAGGTCTACTACACCTGTTGTATTCAGCATTTCACTGTAAGGTCTACTACACCTGTTGTATTCAGCATTTCACTGTAAGGTCTACTACATCTGTTGTATTCAGCATTTCACTGTAAGGTCTACTACACCTGTTGTATTCAGCATTTCACTGTAAGGTCTACTACACCTGTTATATTCAGCATTTCACTAAGGTCTACTACACCTGTTGTATTCAGCATTTCACTGTAAGGTCTACTACACCTGTTGTATTCAGCATTTCACTGTAAGGTCTACTACACCTGTTGTATTCAGCATTTCACTGTAAGGTCTACTACATCTGTTGTATTCAGCATTTCACTGTAAGGTCTACTACACCTGTTGTATTCAGCATTTCACTGTAAGGTCTACTACACCTGTTGTATTCAGCATTTCACTGTAAGGTCTACTACACCTGTTGTATTCAGCATTTCACTGTAAGGTCTACTACACCTGTTGTATTCAGCATTTCACTGTAAGGTCTACTACATCTGTTGTATTCAGCATTTCACTGTAAGGTCTACTACACCTGTTGTATTCATAATTTCACTGTAAGGTCTACTACATCTGTTGTATTCAGCATTTCACTGTAAGGTCTACTACACCTGTTGTATTCAGCATTTCACTGTAAGGTCTACTACACCTGTTGTATTCAGCATTTCACTGTAAGGTCTACTACACCTGTTGTATTCAGCATTTCACTGTAAGGTCTACTACATCTGTTGTATTCAGCATTTCACTGTAAGGTCTACTACACCTGTTGTATTCATAATTTCACTGTAAGGTCTACTACACCTGTTGTATTCAGCATTTCACTGTAAGGTCTACTACACCGGTTGTATTCAGCATTTCACTGTAAGGTCTACTACACCTGTTGTATTCAGCATTTCACTGTAAGGTCTACTACACCTGTTGTATTCAGCATTTCACTGTAAGGTCTACTACATCTGTTGTATTCAGCATTTCACTGTAAGGTCTACTACACCTGTTGTATTCATCATTTCACTGTAAGGTCTACTACACCTGTTGTATTCAGCATTTCACTGTAAGGTCTACTACACCTGTTATATTCAGCATTTCACTGTAAGGTCTACTACACCTGTTGTATTCAGCATTTCACTGTAAGGTCTACTACACCTGTTGTATTCAGCATTTCACTGTAAGGTCTACTACACCTGTTGTATTCAGCATTTCACTGTAAGGTCTACTACACCTGTTGTATTCAGCATTTCACTGTAAGGTCTACTACATCTGTTGTATTCAGCAATTCACTGTAAGGTCTACTACACCTGTTGTATTCATCATTTCACTGTAAGGTCTACTACACCTGTTGTATTCAGCATTTCACTGTAAGGTCTACTACACCTGTTATATTCAGCATTTCACTGTAAGGTCTACTACACCTGTTGTATTCAGCATTTCACTGTAAGGTCTACTACACCTGTTGTATTCAGCATTTCACTGTAAGGTCTACTACACCTGTTGTATTCAGCATTTCACTGTAAGGTCTACTACACCTGTTGTATTCAGCATTTCACTGTAAGGTCTACTACACCTGTTGTATTCAGCATTTCACTGTAAGGTCTACTACATCTGTTGTATTCAGCATTTCACTGTAAGGTCTACTACACCTGTTGTATTCATAATTTCACTGTAAGGTCTACTACACCTGTTGTATTCAGCATTTCACTGTAAGGTCTACTACACCGGTTGTATTCAGCATTTCACTGTAAGGTCTACTACACCTGTTGTATTCAGCATTTCACTGTAAGGTCTACTACACCTGTTGTATTCATAATTTCACTGTAAGGTCTACTACACCTGTTGTATTCAGCATTTCACTGTAAGGTCTACTACACCGGTTGTATTCAGCATTTCACTGTAAGGTCTACTACACCTGTTGTATTCAGCATTTCACTGTAAGGTCTACTACACCTGTTGTATTCAGCATTTCACTGTAAGGTCTACTACATCTGTTGTATTCAGCATTTCACTGTAAGGTCTACTACACCTGTTGTATTCAGCATTTCACTGTAAGGTCTACTACACCTGTTGTATTCAGCATTTCACTGTAAGGTCTACTACACCTGTTATATTCAGCATTTCACTGTAAGGTCTACTACACCTGTTGTATTCAGCATTTCACTGTAAGGTCTACTACACCTGTTGTATTCAGCATTTCACTGTAAGGTCTACTACACCTGTTGTATTCAGCATTTCACTGTAAGGTCTACTACACCTGTTGTATTCAGCATTTCACTGTAAGGTCTACTACATCTGTTGTATTCAGCAATTCACTGTAAGGTCTACTACACCTGTTGTATTCATCATTTCACTGTAAGGTCTACTACACCTGTTGTATTCAGCATTTCACTGTAAGGTCTACTACACCTGTTATATTCAGCATTTCACTGTAAGGTCTACTACACCTGTTGTATTCAGCATTTCACTGTAAGGTCTACTACACCTGTTGTATTCAGCATTTCACTGTAAGGTCTACTACACCTGTTGTATTCAGCATTTCACTGTAAGGTCTACTACACCTGTTGTATTCAGCATTTCACTGTAAGGTCTACTACACCTGTTGTATTCAGCATTTCACTGTAAGGTCTACTACATCTGTTGTATTCAGCATTTCACTGTAAGGTCTACTACACCTGTTGTATTCATAATTTCACTGTAAGGTCTACTACACCTGTTGTATTCAGCATTTCACTGTAAGGTCTACTACACCGGTTGTATTCAGCATTTCACTGTAAGGTCTACTACACCTGTTGTATTCAGCATTTCACTGTAAGGTCTACTACACCTGTTGTATTCAGCATTTCACTGTAAGGTCTACTACATCTGTTGTATTCAGCATTTCACTGTAAGGTCTACTACACCTGTTGTATTCATCATTTCACTGTAAGGTCTACTACACCTGTTGTATTCAGCATTTCACTGTAAGGTCTACTACACCTGTTATATTCAGCATTTCACTGTAAGGTCTACTACACCTGTTGTATTCAGCATTTCACTGTAAGGTCTACTACACCTGTTGTATTCAGCATTTCACTGTAAGGTCTACTACACCTGTTGTATTCAGCATTTCACTGTAAGGTCTACTACACCTGTTGTATTCAGCATTTCACTGTAAGGTCTACTACACCTGTTGTATTCAGCATTTCACTGTAAGGTCTACTACACCTGTTGTATTCAGCATTTCACTGTAAGGTCTACTACACCTGTTGTATTCAGCATTTCACTGTAAGGTCTACTACACCTGTTGTATTCAGCATTTCACTGTGAGGTCTACTACACCTGTTGTATTCAGCATTTCACTGTAAGGTCTACTACACCTGTTGTATTCAGCATTTCACTGTAATGTCTACTACACCTGTTGTATTCAGCATTTCACTGTAAGGTCTACTACACCTGTTGTATTCAGCATTTCACTGTAAGGTCTACTACACCTGTTGTATTCAGCATTTCACTGTGAGGTCTACTACACCTGTTGTATTCAGTATTTCACTAAGGTCTACTACACCTGTTGTATTAAGCATTTCACTGTAAGGTCTACTACAACAGTTGTATTCAGCATTTCACTGTGAGGTCTACTACACCTGTTGTATTCAGCATTTCACTGTAAGGTCTACTACACCGGTTGTATTCAGCATTTCACTGTAAGGTCTACTACACCTGTTGTATTCAGCATTTCACTAAGGTCTACTACATCTGTTGTATTCAGCATTTCACTAAGGTCTACTACACCTGTTGTATTCAGCATTTCACTGTAAGGTCTACTACACCTGTTGTATTCAGCATTTCACTGTGAGGTCTACTACACCTGTTGTATTCAGCATTTCACTGTAAGGTCTACTACACCTGTTGTATTCAGCATTTCACTGTAAGGTCTACTACACCTGTTGTATTCAGCATTTCACTGTAAGGTCTACTACACCTGTTGTATTCAGCATTTCACTGTAAGGTCTACTACACCTGTTGTATTCAGCATTTCACTGTAAGGTCTACTACACCTGTTGTATTCAGCATTTCACTGTAAGGTCTACTACACCTGTTGTATTCAGCATTTCACTGTAAGGTCTACTACACCTGTTGTATTCAGCATTTCACTGTAAGGTCTACTACATCTGTTGTATTCAGCATTTCACTGTAAGGTCTACTACACCTGTTGTATTCATAATTTCACTGTAAGGTCTACTACACCTGTTGTATTCAGCATTTCACTGTAAGGTCTACTACACCGGTTGTATTCAGCATTTCACTGTAAGGTCTACTACACCTGTTGTATTCAGCATTTCACTGTAAGGTCTACTACACCTGTTGTATTCAGCATTTCACTGTAAGGTCTACTACACCTGTTGTATTCAGCATTTCACTGTAAGGTCTACTACACCTGTTGTATTCATCATTTCACTGTAAGGTCTACTACACCTGTTGTATTCAGCATTTAACTGTAAGGTCTACTACACCTGTTGTAGTCAGCATTTCACTGTAAGGTCTACTACACCTGTTGTATTCAGCATTTCACTGTAAGGTCTACCACACCTGTTGTATTCAGCATTTCACTGTAAGGTCTACTACACCTGTTATATTCAGCATTTCACTGTAAGGTCTACTACACCTGTTATATTCAGAATTTCACTGTAAGGTCTACTACACCTGTTGTATTCAGCATTTCACTGTAAGGTCTACAACACCTGTTGTATTCAGCATTTCACTGTAAGGTCTACTACACCTGTTATATTCAGCATTTCACTGTAAGGTCTACTACACCTGTTGTATTCAGCATTTCACTGTAAGGTCTACTACACCTGTTGTATTCATCATTTCACTGTAAGGTCTACTACATCTGTTGTATTCAGCATTTCACTGTAAGGTCTGCTACACCTGTTGTATTCAGCATTTCACTGTAAGGTCTACTACAAATGTTGTATTCAGCATTTCACTGTAAGGTCTACTACACCTGTTATATTCAGCATTTCACTGTAAGGTCTACTACACCTGTTCTATTCAGCATTTCACTGTAAGGTCTACTACACCTGTTGTATTCAGCATTTCACTGTAAGGTCTACTACACCTGTTGTATTCAGCAATTCACTGTAAGGTCTACTACATCTGTTGTATTCAGCATTTCACTGTAAGGTCTACTACACCTGTTGTATTCAGCATTTCACTGTAAGGTCTACTACACCTGTTATATTCAGCATTTCACTAAGGTCTACTACACCTGTTGTATTCAGCATTTCACTGTAAGGTCTACTACACCTGTTGTATTCAGCATTTCACTGTAAGGTCTACTACACCTGTTGTATTCAGCATTTCACTGTAAGGTCTACTACATCTGTTGTATTCAGCATTTCACTGTAAGGTCTACTACACCTGTTGTATTCAGCATTTCACTGTAAGGTCTACTACACCTGTTGTATTCAGCATTTCACTGTAAGGTCTACTACACCTGTTGTATTCAGCATTTCACTGTAAGGTCTACTACACCTGTTGTATTCAGCATTTCACTGTAAGGTCTCCTACATCTGTTGTATTCAGCATTTCACTGTAAGGTCTACTACACCTGTTATATTCAGCATTTCACTGTAAGGTCTACTACACCTGTTGTATTCAGCATTTCACTGTAAGGTCTACTACATCTGTTGTATTCAGCATTTCACTGTAAGGTCTACTACACCTGTTGTATTCAGCATTTCACTGTAAGGTCTACTACACCTGTTATATTCAGCATTTCACTAAGGTCTACTACACCTGTTGTATTCAGCATTTCACTGTAAGGTCTACTACACCTGTTGTATTCAGCATTTCACTGTAAGGTCTACTACACCTGTTGTATTCAGCATTTCACTGTAAGGTCTACTACACCTGTTGTATTCAGCATTTCACTGTAAGGTCTACTACATCTGTTGTATTCAGCATTTCACTGTAAGGTCTACTACACCTGTTGTATTCAGCATTTCACTGTAAGGTCTACTACACCTGTTATATTCAGCATTTCACTAAGGTCTACTACACCTGTTGTATTCAGCATTTCACTGTAAGGTCTACTACACCTGTTGTATTCAGCATTTCACTGTAAGGTCTACTACACCTGTTGTATTCAGCATTTCACTGTAAGGTCTACCACACCTGTTGTATTCAGCATTTCACTGTAAGGTCTAATAATGCAGTTCAAGAAGTAGAGTTAAGAAAATATTTACTAAATAAACAAAGTAAATTTTTTACATTTAAAGTAACACAAGAAAATTATATAACAATAACGAGGCTATATACAGGGGGTACCGGCACTGAATCAATGTACAGGTTAGTTGAGGTAATTTGTTAATTTTAAGGTAGCCTATACAAGACAGTTGTATATTATTTAAAAAATATATCCGTAGCTGATTAGTATGCTGTTGCATCGACAATGTATTTTACAATCTGAAATGTTTGAATTTCCAACATTAAGTACTGAACAAGTAATCACATGATATCCACCAGCCAGCAGTGTAAAAACGGCCGCATGGCAGCACCGTGTATAGATCGGTGAACTGAAAATGACAACCAAATAGGCCATGATGTGGCGCACAATTGGCCCAGTGTCACCCGGGTTAAGGGAGGGTTTAGGTCATGCAAAGCTATACTGTCTAGTAGCACAGCATTCTTAAATAGTTTTTTTATTTAACTTTTTATCTCCCACCTTTTCTCCCCAATTTGTAGTTACAGTCTTGGCCCATCGTTGCAACTCCCATACGGGCTCGGGAGAGGCGAAGGTTGAGAGCTATACGTCCTCCGAAACACAACCCTGCCAAGCCGCACTGCTTCTTGACACCGTTTGCTTAACCCGGAAGCCTGACACACCAATGTGTCCGAGGAAACACTGTACAACTGGAGACAGAAGTCAGCGTGCATGTGCCTGGTCCGCAACAAAAAGTCACTAGAGCACGATGGGACAGGGACATAGCGGTCAGCTAAACCCGGATGACACTGGGTCAATTGTGCACCGCCTCATGGGTCACCCGGGCGTGGTCAACTGTGACAAAGCCTGGGATTGAACCCAGGTCTGTAATGGTGCCTCAAGGACTGCGATGCAGTGCCTTAGACCGCTGCGCCACTCTGGAGGCCGTAGGACAGCATTCTAACCTGTATTCAACTCACATGACTTTAACATGGAGAAGGACCGTCTATAGCGGTGAAACAGAACACTTAGAGCAGGAGTGTCAAACTCATCCCTTGGAGGGCATAGTGTCTGCTGGTTTTTCCTTTCAATTAAGACCTAGACAACCAGGTGAAGGGAGTTCCTTACTAATCAGCGATCTTAATTCATCAATCAAGTACAAGGGAGGGGTGAAAACCATACACACTTGGCACTCAATGGAATGAGTTTGACACGTGACTTTAGAGAGTCTGCCTATAACGGTGGAAAACAACAATTAGAGCCTCTGTCTGTAAGGGTGGAACAGAACAGTTGGATCCGCTGTCTATAATGTGGAACAGAACACTTAGAGCCTCTGTCTATAACAGTGGAACCAAACACTAAGAGCCTCTGTCTATAAGGGTGGAACAGAACACTTAGAGCCTCTGTCTGTAAGGGTGGAACAGAACAGTTGGAGCCTCTGTCTGCAAGGGTGGAAAGGAACAGTTGGAACCTCTGTCTATAACGTGGAACAGAACACTTAGAGCCTCTGTCTACAAGGGTGGAACAGAACACTTAGAGCCTCTGTCTATAACAGTGGAACCGAACACTTAGAGCATCTGTCTATAAGGGTGAAACAGAACACTTAGAGCATCTGTCTATAAGGGTGAAACAGAACACTTAGAGCATCTGTCTATAAGGGTGAAACAGAACACTTAGAGCATCTGTCTATAAGGGTGAAACAGAACACTTAGAGCCTCTGTCTATAACAGTGGAACCGAACACTTAGAGCCTCTGTCTATAAGGCTGGAAGAGAACGCTAAGAGCCTCTGTCTATAACAGTGGAACAGAACACTAAGGGCCTCTGTCTATAACAGTGAAACACAACACTTAGAGCCTCTGTCTATAACAGTGGAACAGAACACTAAGAGCCTCTGTCTATAAGGGTGGAACACAACACTTAGAGCCTCTGTCTATAATGGTGGAACAGAACACTTAGAGCCTCTGTCTATAATGGTGGAACAGAACACTTAGAGCCTCTGTCTATAAGGGTGGAACAGAACACTTAGAGCCTCTGTCTATAACAGTGGAACAGAACACTTAGAGCCCCTGTCTATAATGGTGGAACAGAACACTTAGAGCCTCTGTCTATAATGGTGGAACAGAACACTTAGAGCCTCTGTCTATAAGGGTGAAACACAACACTTAGAGCCTCTGTCTATAACAGTGGAACAGAACACTAAGAGCCTCTGTCTATAAGGGTGGAACACAACACTTAGAGCCTCTGTCTATAATGGTGGAACAGAACACTTAGAGCCTCTGTCTATAATGGTGGAACAGAACACTTAGAGCTTATACTGTAGAATGTTATTTGTGTTTCTTGTCTCAGTTATGAAGAGGAATACCTATGTGAGAATGCTGTTCATCGACTACAGCTCGGCATTCAACACCATAGTACCCTCCAAGCTCGTCATCAAGCTCGAGACCCTGGGTCTCGACCCCGCCCTGTGCAACTGGGTACTGGACTTCCTGACGGGCCGCCCCCAGGTGGTGAGGGTAGGCAACAACATCTCCTCCCCGCTGATCCTCAACACTGGGGCCCCACAAGGTTGCGTTCTGAGCCCTCTCCTGTACTCCCTGTTCACCCACGACTGCGTGGCCACGCACGCCTCCAACTCAATCATCAAGTTTGCGGACGACACAACAGTGGTAGGCTTGATTACCAACAACGATGAGACGGCCTACAGGGAGGAGGTGAGGGCCCTCGGAGTGTGGTGTCAGGAAAACAACCTCACACTCAACGTCAACAAAACTAAGGAGATGATTGTGGACTTCAGGAAACAGCAGAGGGAACACCCCCCTATCCACATCGATGGAACAGTAGTGGAGAGGGTAGCAAGTTTTAAGTTCCTCGGCATACACATCACAGACAAACTGAATTGGTCCACTCACACAGACAGCATCGTGAAGAAGGCGCAGCAGCGCCTCTTCAACCTCAGGAGGCTGAAGAAATTCGGCTTGTCACCAAAAGCACTCACAAACTTCTACAGATGCACAATCGAGAGCATCCTGGCGGGCTGTATCACCGCCTGGTATGGCAACTGCACCGCCCTCAACCGTAAGGCTCTCCAGAGGGTAGTGAGGTCTGCACAACGCATCACCGGGGGCAAACTACCTGCCCTCCAGGACACCTACACCACCCGATGTCACAGGAAGGCCATAAAGATCATCAAGGACATCAACCACCCGAGCCACTGCCTGTTCACCCCGCTATCATCCAGAAGGCGAGGTCAGTACAGGTGCATCAAAGCTGGGACCGAGAGACTGAAAAACAGCTTCTATCTCAAGGCCATCAGACTGTTAAACAGCCACCACTAACACTGAGTGGCTGCTGCCAACACACTGACACTGACTCAACTCCAGCCACTTTAATAATGGGAATTGATGGGAAATGATGTAAATATATCACTAGCCACTTTAAACAATGCTACCTTATATAAATGTTACTTACCCTACATTATTCATCTCATACGCATACGTATATACTGTACTCTATATCATCGACGGTATCCTTATGTAATACATGTATCACTAGCCACTTTATACTATACTATGCCACTTTGTTTACATACTCATCTCATTTGTACATACTGTACCCGATACCATCTACTGTATCTTGCCTATGCTGCTCTGTACCATCACTCATTCATATATCCTTATGTACATATTCTTTATCCCCTTACACTGTGTACAAGACAGTAGTTTTGGAATTGTTAGTTAGATTACTTGTTATTACTGCATTGTCGGAACTAGAAGCACAAGCATTTCGCTACACTCGCATTAACATCTGCTAACCATGTGTATGTGACAAATAAAATTTGATTTGATTTGATTTGAATTGCTCTGAGCAGAAGGAAGACAAAGCCTGGGAAGCAGTTAGTTAGGTAAACGCATTAACTTTGTTATTTTTGAATGTAGCTGAGACTCTGGTTATTTTTAAATCCATGAGCCTTGAAAAAATGACTTCCGTTTTCCCCCTATAATAGACAGTACTCAACTTGAGAAATATGCTTTTTTTGATCATCTTTTATTATTTTGTTCATATTGAATGGAATTGGCTGAAAATAATTCAAATTTGTGGAATAAATCCCTCAATATATGCAGTCTTCAGTCTTCATCCAGGAAAATAGTTTGGATGTGAAATGGAGACAGATGCCAGTAGAAGAGTAGTAGAGGGAGAATGGGATGAGTGAACGTTTATGCCTCGGCACATTCACCTGCAATAGAGAGGGAGAAAAGAGTGAGGAGATGATTTCTACCAGGGAAGCACATTCATATGTATCTGATCACCATAATAATATTGTTCATCTGTGTGTGTGTGTGTGTGTGTGTGGTGTCGTACCATTGTTGGGCAGGAAAACAATGTTCCCAGAGAGGATTCCTGTATCCAGAGAGAACTGCATGAACTTCTTCTGGACATCTGCGCTCACCTCTGGAGTGCGACCTACAACCACAACACAACCAGGTTAACACAACACGACCAGGTTAACACAGCCAGGTTAACACAACACGACCAGGTTAACACAGCCAGGCTAACACAGCCAGGTTAACACAACACGACCAGGTTAACACAGCCAGGTTAACACAACACGACCAGGTTAACACAACACAACCAGGTTAACACAACACAACTAGGTTAACACAACAAAAAAGTTTAACACAAACAGGTTAACACAACACAACCAGATTAACACAGCCAGGTTAACACAACACAACCAGGTTAACACAGCCAGGTTAACACAACAGAACCAGGTTAACACAACCAGGTAAACACAACACAACCAGATTAACACAACACAATCAAGTTAACACAACACTAACAGGTTAACACAACCAGGTAAACACAACACAACCAGATTAACACAACACAATCAAGTTAACACAACACTAACAGGTTAACACAACAAAAACAGTTCAACACAAGCAGATAAACACAAGCAGGTTAACACAACAAGGTAAACACAACAAAACCAGATTAACAAAACACTACCAGGTTAACACAACAGAACCATGTTAACACAACCAGGATAAAACAACAGAACAAAACCAATTTAACACAAGCAGGTTAACACAACTGGGTTAACACAGCACTACCAGGATAACACAACACAAACAGGTTAACACAAGACTACCTGGTTACCATAACCAGATTACCACAACCAGGTTAACAGAACACAACCAGGTTAATACAACACAACCAGGTTAACAGAACACTACCAGGTTAACAGAACACTACCAGGTTAACAGAACACTACCAGGTTAACATAACACAACCAGGTTAACAGAACACAACCAGGTTAATACAACACAACCAGGTTAACACAACACAACCAGGTTAATACAACACAACCAGGTTAACAGAACACAACCAGGCTAATACAACACAACCAGGTTAACAGAACACAACCAGGTTAACAGAACACTACCAGGTTAACAGAACACTACCAGGTTAACAGAACACTACCAGGTTAACATAACACAACCAGGTTAACAGAACACAACCAGGTTAATACAACACAACCAGGTTAACAGAACAGTACCAGGTTAACAGAACACAACCAGGTTAATACAACACTACCAGGTTAACAGAACACTACCAGGTTAACAGAACACAACCAGGTTAATACAACACAACCAGGTTAACAGAACACAGCCAGGTTAATACAACACAACCAGGTTAACACAACACAACCAGGTTAACAGAACACAACCGGGTTAACACAACACAACCAGGTTAATACAACACAACCAGGTTAACAGAACACAACCAGGTTAACAGAACACAACCAGGTTAATACAACACAACCAGGTTAACACAACCAGGTTAATACAACACAACCAGGTTAACAGAACACAACCAGGTTAATACAACACAACCAGGTTAACAGAACACAACCAGGTTAATACAACACAACCAGGTTAACACAACCAGGATAACACAACCCACCTGTAACATGACCATGCTAAAACCAGAGACCAAAGTGAAACTGTGATGAATGACACAAAACATGAGAATCTAAAGGTGTGAATTAATTTCAGACATTCAGGCAGCCAGACAGACTTACTGAAGAGTTTGTTGAGAACGTCAGTTACTCCGTGTTTGGTCTTGATGGTGTGGATCAGAGCAAAGTCATCATACTGGACAGCTACCACACGCATGTCATTTTCATTGTTCCAACCTGAGAGAGAGAAAGAGATGTAGTTAACTGTGTGTGTGTGTGTGTGTGTGTGTGTGTGTGTGTGTGTGTGTGTGTGTGTGTGTGTGTGTGTGTGTGTGTGTGTGTGTGTGTGTGTGTGTGTGTGTGAACTCACGCTGGCTGGTGAAGGTGAAGCGGCCTGGGATGTCAGTCTTCTTGGCCAGTTCGGTCATCCTCCAGCAAGAGCCATCAGCGCTGAGAGAAAGAGCAGCATCAGTATGAGTAAAATGGACACACACACACGGGCACAGACACACGGACACACAGACACACACAAACTCACTTGCGCATAGCGCTGCTGATGTCCAGGTCACCTCCGGCAGTGGGCAGCATCATGGAAGTTCCCATCTTCATACTAGCCTTACGGTTCATAAACCACTTGGCGTTGCTGGCAAAGCCCACGGCCCACCACTTACCAGACATCTGGGGAGAGAGAATATAGTTATTCATTCTCACAATGCAAATTGATTTAATAGTCATGGCAGGTGATCCACTCCTCTCTCTACTCTGACCCTCCTCAACTCCAGAATCTCTTCTCTCTCTGCACTTGTACTCAAATCAAATCAAATCAAATTTATTTATATAGCCCTTCGTACATCAGCTGATATCTCAAAGTGCTGTACAGAAACCCAGCCTAAAACCCCAAACAGCAAGCAATGCAGGTGTAGAAGCACGGTGGCTAGGAAAAACTCCCTAGAAAGGCCAAAACCTAGGAAGAAACCTAGAGAGGAACCAGGCTATGTGGGGTGGCCAGTCCTCTTCTGGCTGTGCCGGGTGGAGATTATAACAGAACATGGCCAAGATGTTCAAATGTTCATAAATGACCAGCATGGTTGAATAATAATAAGGACAGTACAACACTCTCAACACTCTGTACTGTACAACACTCTTCTCTCAACTCTTTGCCTGCTCTCTTTTTGTTGTTGTAGCCTTTCTCATTTGTTTTACCAGTTCTCTCAGTCTCTCTTTCTCTCTCACCTTCTCCAGGTTGAAGTCTTTCTGAGGCATGACGTTGACACAGGCGACCAGCGTAGCGCACAGCAGAACTCCCATTATGCTCAGCCTCATGGTTACAGATCTGTGTGTGTGATGGCTCGACTCTCCGGGGTGTGTGTGAGGAGGAAAATGAGTAAGGTGGGAGCTGACTGAGTGTCCTTATATCCTCCAACATTATTCTATTCTCTACTCCTCCCCTCTTCTCCCCCTTGTTTCCAGTTAGTCCCTCTCCATCCCTCAAAGATGTAAATCTCACCCTTATACAACTGCACGAGGTGGGGGAGAAGTCAACAATGTAAGCAGAATGATTTGCTGCTGTCCTCTCCTTCTCTCTCCTCCTCTCCTTCTCTCTCCTATCCTTCACTCTCCTCCTCATTCTTTCTCTCCTTCTCTCTCCTCTCCTTCTCCTCTCCATTGTAGACAATTGATAGGAAAACACACACAAAATAAATTCAACCAATTTAATGTGTCATAGAAAATATGTTGCTGAGCAGTCAGACTTCGGGCTCTGTCTCCCTTTGAGTCTTCCTCAACATATTGGCTGTGAAGGAGAGATGAGACAAGCGCAGAATGAACACAAAAACAAACACTGACTATAC
The DNA here is from genome assembly GCF_045791955.1 of Oncorhynchus clarkii lewisi. Lineage (NCBI taxonomy): Eukaryota > Metazoa > Chordata > Actinopteri > Salmoniformes > Salmonidae > Oncorhynchus > Oncorhynchus clarkii. The sequence goes on along the minus strand of NC_092161.1, from coordinate 14,922,220 downwards.
GAAATAAACAAACTTAGAGAAAAAGCAATGAACATGTCAATACAAATCTGTTTCTATAGCCTATAGAATTTCGGCTGCGTGTTTGTTATGTAAGTACCTTTCCACATGCCATGCAAGACGGAGTAAACATTATTTTAACGAAACAGCACCCTCGACCTTCTAGCCCGAAGTCCAGCGCGCTATCGACTGTGCCGCAAAAACATGCTCCACCCGCAAAGTCGATATCCGCGCTTATAAACCCAGGGTCGTTAAATTATGTTTTTTTGGGGGGGAAAAGTTATTTGACTACATGTAGGCCCAATAAACAGATGTAAAATACATTTTAGATTGGATATTCGGTGGATATTAAAAACTTTTTTTTTTTTTACAATCCACACCTTTTTATATACAGGCCTACATAAAAAAAATAATTAGATTTCGTATTTCAATCGTCATTAGCGCTTTAATAAAGCGTGCCATGACTATGAACATTGTATATTCTTAATCAGGGGTGAATGGAGAAGATCAAAATCAACAACCAAAAAAAGGTGAGGATCGTTCTGCATCCCCCCGATTCAGAATATTCCATTTTCATAGTCATGGCATGATTGGTTCAATAGCTAGTTATGAGACAAAAATGAATATCCACGGAATATTCCGTATAAAACTAATTTTACCTCAGTATAAAATGTATTTTACCTCGGTGCCTGACCGGTGCCTTTTCCACCGATCTGCATCTCTCTCATTCCTCCCTCTACAGATGCAGTTCTGCAGCGCATCCCAATACACAACCCAGAGAATCCGTCTACATGTCACCGCTACTCAACCTACTGTGCGGCAGGGTATCCTAGTGGTTAGAGCTGACAAGGTACAAATCTGTCGTTCTGCCCCTGAACAGGCAGTTAACCCACTGTTCCTAGGCCGTCATTGAAAATAAGAATTTGTTCTTAACTGACTTGCCTAGTTAAATAAAGGTAAAATAAATATAATAAATAAGAAGTATATCGTCTATATTCATATGGTTGTAGCCTGTATGTTGTGAATCCATTCTAAAGAAGACTAATTTTAGCTCCACGATGCACAGCATCAAGGTCTCATAGCTACCAATGGCTGGACGAAGTTTTGAAATTGTATACTGATGACATACATTGACGTACAGGACACACCCGCAGCACCCGCAAGGCACGAGGCCCACGAGCTCTGGGGGCCCACGGATGTGATTTTTTAAATTCAGTAAATCCTTTTGATAGTAACCCTCCCTAAAGTCAGTCATACAACTTTTACATTTCCAGATGTAGTAGGAAGCAAAGTGTTTGTTTCAGGACATGACTGAAAAAGTGCCTCAGGACTTGACGTACTTTTGATTGAACGTATAAGAGGATATCGGTGAACAAATGCTGTGGTCAAGGCTACGATGGCGCCAGTGCAATGAGTGGAGTTTATTCAGGTGTTCAAAAGCGAATATCAGACCGAGAGCCTAATGCCTCTTAGAAAGTTCTTTATGAGTTTTAGTTAAGAAAACGATCTCTCTGCAGAAGCGACAGTTACAGGGCAGGTAAAACAGCTTGATTGCCGTAGCAACATCAGGGAAACTGGGCAGCGCAATGGACATCGGACTAAAATGCACAATGTCTCAGGAAAGAATGTCTGGGTTGGCAATACTCAGCATAGAAAACAGTTGGGCCTGCAACCTGGACCTACAGGCCATGGTAAAAACATTTGCACCCAAAAAACTAGGACTTCAGACCCTCTTAAGTTGGATTTGATTTAAATGAATTTACAGTGAATAATGCATCCCATTTATTTAGGCTATTAGCCAGATAAAACCAGCTGAGTTCAACAATATTGGCTGGGTTTGTCCTCAAACCACCTCCCTTTCTCCTCATTGTTAGGCTATTTGATGTGTAATTAAAAAAAACGTTTATAAATAGCATCTAAATAAACTATATATGCAAAAGTATGTGGACACCTCTTCAAATGAGTGGATTCGCTATTTCAGCCACACCCGTTGCTGACAGGTGTATACAATCGAGGACATAGACATTAGCAGTGAAATGGCCTTACTGTAAAGCTCAGTGATTTTCAACATGGCACCGTCATAGGAGGACACCTTTCCAACAAGTCAGTCCTGCTAGAGCTGCCCCTTCAACTGTAAGTGCTGTTATTGTGAAGTGGAAACATCCAGGAGCAACAGCGGCTGAGCTGCAAAGCGGTAGGCCACACAAGCTCACAGAACAGGACCACCAAGTGCTGAAGCTTATAGTATGTAAAATATTCTCTCTTCTGAGGTAAATCATAGTCCTCATGTTAATCCCATACCCTTCAGGGCTGCAACATGTGAGTTGTAACATTCCTCTATCAGTCACGACATTTAACACTGCGGAGGACAGAACATGGGTTAACATAGGTCATGTAACGCTGGGGTTTGGGGTGAATCCCCTCCCACCCCCTTATAGAAATTATTTGTTCATAGTGAATATATTGTAGACAATTTATAGGAAAACACACACACACACACACACACACACACAAAAATCAATTAAATCGTTTTAATTTGTCATATTTTGCTGAGTAGTCAGAACTCGCGCTTGGTCGCCCTTTGAATCTTCTTCAACATATTGCCACTCAATCTGGGAACGAGAGATTAGACAAACTCAGAACAAACACAGAAACAAAGACCCCGAGCATACCAACTGAATAGTGAAAAAGTGAAAAAGACAAAGTTGTTAACATTTACATGGACACCTGTTTCTACAGCCTATAGAAGTTGTGGTGCGTATTCACAATTGGTATTCACAATTGGTAACAGTTATATAAACTTGTTTACGGAATTTATAACTGATCGTTATGCAAGTACATGTCCACATGCCCTGCATGAAGAGTAAACGTGATGCTTTTTGGTGGGGGAATTTATTGGTCTCTATGAAGACGCAATGAACCGAGGTACAAAAAAAGTATACTGGATATTCGGTGGCTCTCTCATCAATAGCTGTTGAACCAAGCATGCCATGACTGAAAATGATATCTTCTGAATCAAGGGAGAATGGAGATTGATCCACACCTTTTTCAGTTGTTAAATTAAAAAAAATGAAGATTCCAGATTTCAATCTTCAATAGTTTTTAAACAAAGTGTACCATGACTATGAAAAGTATATATTCTAAATCATGGGAAGATGGATAACAAATCCTACCTTGATTCAGAAGATATAATTTGCATAGTCATGGCAAGCCTTGTTTAAGACATATTGAGGATTGAAATCCTGGTAAAACCTTTACAAATAAAAATAATCGACAACAAAAATAATCAACAAAGTAGGTGTGGATTGTGCTCCATCCTCTCCTGATTCAGAATAGGCCTCATATCACTTTCATAGTTGTGGCACACTTTGTTTAAAAGGTATTGAAGATTGAAATGCAAATAACACTTTTTTTAAAATATATTTTTTTAAAGCATGGGTTGGTCTCCATCCGCCCCCGATCAAGAATATATAATTACCGTAGTCAAGGCATCGTTTGTTTAAGAGCTAACGAATATCGACCTAATATCCATTTTTTTTTAAACACATTTGACCTCTGTGCCTGACAGGTCGGTATGTGCCTTTTCCACCAATCTGCGTCTCAATCGTGCCTCCCTCTACAAACGCAGCACTGCATTCTAATAAAATGCAGAGAATCCGTCCTCATGTCACCACTACTCACTAAGCAAACTCTAGAAGAAGTCTATTGTCTATATCATATCGCTGTAGTTTGCAATTTTAGCTCCACGATACGCAGTGTTTTATATGGTCTCCACTACCAATGGCTGGACAAACTTTTTGAAATTGGATACCCACTGATCACATGGTCCTTATCCACAGACTGGCAACAAATTAAAAATAGAGCGTCAAATCAATTTCAACATTATTGTTTTAATATACATAACTAAGGGAAATAAATCTTCTAATTTCATATATGTACAACTGTAGGATAATAATTTAAGCAACAGGAAATTTGAATGATTATGTAGATTATAATTAATGGACATTTTTGTAGGAGTTGATGGTGAACTGTCCTTGTTTCTGGTAGTAAAACACTGTTTAGGATCTATAGTCTGTCTCTCCAATCACTATGTCAGTGTTCAGCACCGGTCTGCTACCTACCACCGGTCTGCTACCTACACAGGGAATGTGTTCAGCACCGGTCTGCTACCTACGCAGGGAATGTGTTCAGCACCGGTCTGCTACCTACACAGGGAATGTGTTCAGCACCGGTCTGCTACCTACGCAGGGAATGTGTTCAGCACCGGTCTGCTACCTACCACCGGTCTGCTACCTACACAGGGAATGTGTTCAGCACCGGTCTGCTACCTACGCAGGGAATGTGTTCAGCACCGGTCTGCTACCTACACAGGGAATGTGTTCAGCACCGGTCTGCTACCTACGCAGGGAATGTGTTCAGCACCGGTCTGCTACCTACGCAGGGAATGTGTTCAGCACCGGTCTGCTACCTACGCAGGGAATGTGTTCAGCACCGGTCTGCTACCTACACAGGGAATGTGTTCAGCACCGGTCTGCTACCTATGCAGGGAATGTGTTCAGCACCGGTCTGCTACCTACACAGGGAATGTGTTCAGCACCTGTCTGCTATCTACACAGGGAATGTAGTGATTGTTCAAAATGGAAAGGACTCTAACTTTGTCTTCAGATCAACTTTGCATCTTATTCTCAAATGATGTAATTTGGACATGAACATATGATGAAATCTCCTCTGGCTCACCATTGAAACACAAAGTAAATCTACCACAGTGATTGTTCCCAAACTGTGATGATGCATATAGTCAAATATTTGAATGAAGAGCCAATCAGTTTGGAGCTTTGGAATGTTGGGTAGCCTGTGGGCTCCAGCTGCCATTTTAAAAAGACAAAGCAGAGCTATTATAGAGATAGCTGGAGGAGACGGCAGGGTGGAGAGGAAAGGACTCTTACCGTTAGAGATAGCTAGAGACGACCGGGTGGAGAGGAAATCACTCTTACCGTTAGAGATAGCTAGAGACGGCAGGGTGGAGAGGAAAGGACTCTTACCGTTAGAGATAGCTGGAGGAGACAGCCAGGTGGAGAGGAAAGGACTCTTACCATTAGAGATAGCTGGAGGAGACGGCAGGGTGGAGAGGAAATGACTCTTACAGTTAGAGATAGCTGGAGACGGCAGGGTGGCGAGGAAAGGACTCTTACCGTTAAAGATAGCTAGAGACGGCCGGGTGGAGAGGAAAGGACTCTTACCGTTAAAGATAGCTAGAGACGGCCGGGTGGAGAGGAAAGGACTCTTACCGTTAGAGATAGCTAGAGACGGCCGGGTGGAGAGGAAAGGACTCTTACCGTTAAAGATAGCTAGAGACGGCAGGGTGGAGAGGAAAGGACTCTTACTGTTAAAGATAGCTAGAGACGGCCGGGTGGAGAGGAAATCACTCTTACCGTTAGAGATAGCTAGAGACGACCGGGTGGAGAGGAAATCACTCTTACCTTTATAGAGATAGCTAGAGACGGCCGGGTGGAGAGGAAAGGACTCTTACCTTTATAGAGACAGCTGGAGGAGATGGCATACTGGGGTGTGGGTGATAGGGGGGGGTACCTCTGCTGATCTGTCTATCTACTCGGGTACCTTTAACATTGCATAATGCTGTGTGTGTAATTACACAGATACACAAAGAATTAGAAAACAAACCCAATTTTGATAAACTCCCTTATCTACTGGGTGAAATTCCACAGTGTGCCATCACAGCAGCAAGATTTGTGACCTGTTGCTACAAGAAAAGGTCAACCAGTGAAGAACAAACACCATTGTAAATAACCATTGTAAATACAACCCATATTTATGTTTATTTATTTTCCCTTTTGTACTTGAACTATTTGCACATAATATGACATAATTGTGACCACAAGTCTTTTGGGACTTTTGTGAGTGTAATGTTTACTGCTAATTTGTATTGTTTATTTGATTATGTATTTCACTTGCTTTGGAAATGTTAACATATGTTTCCCAGGACCTTGTTTATGATCTTTTGCCTGTCCACGACCATTCTCTTGCCTGCCCCTTGGATTATAATAAATATCAGAGACTCGAACCATCTGCCTCCCGTGTCTGCATCTGGGTCTCGCCCTGTGACCTTATAATCAGGTACGCTGACCAGGTAACACGTCATCTCCCATCTACAACAAACACGATATAGAAGAATTCAACATTGCAAGTCTGCCACTGATTAATGACTGTGTGTTTATGCTGTAGTTGTGACATCATGTACAGTGCCTTGCGAAAGTATTCGGCCCCCTTGAACTTTGCAACCTTTTTCCACATTTCAGGCTTCAAACATAAAGATATAAAACTGTATTTTTTTGTGAAGAATCAACAAGTGGGACACAATCATGAAGTGGAACGACATTTATTGGATATTTCAAACTTTTTTAACAAATCAAAAACTGAAAAATTGGGCGTGCAAAATTAGGGTCTCCTCTGGGGTCATGGTCAGCTCTTTGCCCCCCCACCACTTCTACCAACCCCCAAAGACACACATCACCATGGTAACACGCCACCACACCCCGGTCATCCTAGCACTGTCCCCAAAACACTCCAATACCTCTGTTCTTTGTTTTCTGCTGTGACGTGTCCATTGCTCACTCTCTCTGTCCCACAAGGTTTCTCTTACCATTCTGGTGTAGTCTGGTTGGTTCTGGTTTTTGAATCACTGCTAAATGATTGTCTAGTGTAATATCAGAACCCCTCTCTCTCTCAATCCCTCTATCAGCCCCCAGCTGTACCCTGGACACCATATGTGAATTGATTGCCCCCCCTCTATCTTCAGAGTTCGTACTGTTAGGTGACCTGAACTGGGATATGCTTAACACCCCGGCCGTCCTACAATCTAAGATAGATGCTCTCAATCTCACACAAATTATCAAGGAACCTACGAGGTACAACCCTAAATCCGTAACCATGGGCACCCTCTTAGATATCATCCTGACCAACTTGCCATCTAAGACCCATCACCTCTGCTGTCTTCAACCAGGATCTCAGCGATCACTGCCTCATTGCCTGCATCGGTAATGGGTCTGTGGTCAAATATAGCCCTTGGTTCACCCCAGACTTAACTTCCCTTGACCAGCACAAAAACATACACTAAGTTGACTGTGCCTTTAAACAGCTTGGAAAATTCCAGAAAATTATGTCCTTGCTTTAGAAGCTTGTGATAGGCTAATTGACATAATTTGAGTCAATTGGAGGTGTACATATGGATGTATTTCAAGGTCTACCTTCAAACTCATTGCCTCTTTGCTTGACATCATGGGAAAATCAAAAGAAATCAGCCAAGACCTCAGAAAAAAAATTGTAGACCTCCAACTCTGGTTCATCCTTGGGAGCAATTTCCAAACACCTGAAAGTACCACGTTCATCTGTACAAACAATAGTACGCAAGTATAAACACCATGGGACCACACAGCCATCATACTGTTCAGGAAGGAGATGCATTCTGTCTCCTAGAGGTGAACGTACTTTGGTGCAAAAAGTGCAAATCAATCCCAGAACAACAAGGCCCTTGTGAAGATGCTGGACGAAACAGTTACAAAATTATCTATATCCACAGTAAAACGAGTCCTATATCGACATAACCTGAAAGGCCGCTCAGCAAGGAAGAAGCCACTGCTCCAAAACCGCCATAAAAGAGCCAGACTACGGTTTGCAACTGCACGTGGGGACAAAGATCGTACATTTTGGAGAAATATCCTCTGGTCTGATGAAAAAAAATACAACTGTTTGTCCATAATGACCATTGTTATGTTTGGAGGAAAAAGGAGGAGGCTTGCAAGCCGAAGAACACCATCCCAACCGTGAAGCACTGGGGTGGCAGCATCATGTTGTGGGTGTGCTTTATTGCAGGAGGGACTGGTGCACTTCACAAAATAGATGGCATCATGAGGCAGGAAAATTATGTGGATATATTGAAGCAACATCTCAAGACATCAGTCAGGAAGTTAAAGCTTGGTCGCAAATGGGTCTTCCAAATGGACAATGACCCCAAGTAGACTTCCAAAGTTGTGGCAAAATGGCTTAAGGACAACAAAGTCAAGGTATTGGAGTGGCCATCACAAAGCCATGACCTCAATCCCATAGAGAATTTGTGGGCAGAACTGAAAAAGCGAGCAAGGAGGCCTAGAAATCTGACACAGTTACACCAGCACTGTCAGGAGGAATACAACACTCCTTCCGTGGCCTCCGACTGCTTTTAAATGCTAGTAAAACTAAATGCATACTCTTCACCCAATTGCTACCTCCCTGCCCGACTAGCATCACTACTCTGGACGGTTCTGACTTAGAATATGTGGACAATTACAAATACCTAGGTGTCTGGTTAGACTGTAAACTCTCCTTCCAGACTCATATTAAGCATCTCCAATCCAAAATGTAATCTAGAATTGTCTTCCTACCGATCCTTGACTTCTGCGATATCATTTACAAAATAGCCTCCAACACTGCTCACTTAACCAGCCACACCAATGTGTCGGAGGAAACACTGTACAACTGCCGACCGAAGTCAGCGTGCATGCGCCTGGCCTACCACAAGGAGTCACTAGAGCGCGATGGGACAAGGATATCCCGGCCGGCCAAACCCTCCACTAACCCGGACTATGCTCCATGTTGAATGGTTCAAGTGACAGTAAAGGGGTCTACAGTCTACGGAAACGGAGCCAAAGGAAGTCAGCCGCACAAATGTACGTAGAACTACTTACAGAGCAACACAAATGGACATCCTTTTGACTCCGTTTGCATAGACTGTGTAGACCCCCTAAATTCTAGCACAGACATACTAACTGTACACAACAGCAGACACTAAGCCCTGGTGTTCAGTGCCCAGGAATGAGACCCTAAATCTGCGGCCCGTTGTGGTCATACAACAGTCATTCATCAATGGTCTTCAAACCTGGTCCTGCTGAGCAACAACAGGGGTTTCCTTTTAGTTCTAGAGCCAATACTAGAATTCCTTCCTAATTTCAGACTTTTCTGTCATGGGACCTACAGCAGCTTTAGTGACGTCACCTCATAATGACCTATCAGTTAAATCTCAGATTCCCAGTGAACTTGATTGAAAACCCTTTAAGAAGCATTACAAAATGTGACCATTAACAAACAGTGCCTTCGGAAATTCAGACCTTTGACTTTTTCCACATTTTGTTACATTACAGCCTTATTCTAAAATTGATTCAAATGTTGTCGTTTTTTCCCTCATTCTACACACAACTCATAATGACGAAGCAAAAACAGTTTTGAAATTATTGCTAATATATTACGAACAAAAAACAAATACATTTACATAAGTATTCAGACCCTTTACTCAGTACTTTCTTAAAGCACTTTTGGTAGCACTTACAGCCTCGAGCCTTCTTGGGTACGACGCTACAAGCTTGGCACACCTGTATTTGGGGAATTTCTCCCATTCTTCTCTGCAGATCCTCTCACGCTCTCAGGTTGGATGGGGAGCATTGCAGCTCAGCTATTTTCAGGTCTCTTCAGAGATGTTCGATCGGGTTGAAGTCCGGGCTCTGGCTGGGCCACTCCAGGACATTCAGTAACTAGCCCAGAAAAACATCCCCACAGCATCATGCTGCCACCACCATGCTTCACCGTAGGGATGGCGCCAGGTTTCCTCCAAACGTGATGCTTGGCATTCAGGCCAAAGAGTTCCATCTTGGTTTCATCAGACCAGAGAATCTGGTTTCTAATGGTCTGAGTCTTTAGGTGCCTTTTGGCAAACTCCAAGTGGGCTTTCATGTGCCTTTTTTACTGAGGAGTGTCTTCCGTCTGGCCACTTTATCATAAAGGCCTGATTGGTGGAGTGATGCAGACAGTTGTCCTTCCTCTCAATAGAGGAACTCTAGAGCTCTGTCAGAGTGACCATTGAGTTCTTGGTCACCTCCCTGACCAAGGTGCTTCTCTCCCAATTGCTCAGTTTGGCTGGGCGGCAAACCTTGGAGATTCCAAACTTCTTCCATTTAAGAATGATGAAGCAACTGTGTTCTTGGGGACCTTCAAAGCTGCAGAAATGCATTGGTACCCTTCCCTAGATCTGTGCCTTGACACAATCCTGTCTCAGAGCTGGCTTGGTTGTTGCTCTGACATGCACTATCAACTGTGGGACCTTATATAGACAGGTGTGTGCCTTTCCAAATAATGTCCAATAAATTGAATTTACCGCAGGTGGACTCCAAGTTGTAGAAACATCTCAATGATGATCAATGGAAACAGGATGCACCTGAGGTCAATTACGAGTCTCATAGCAAATGGTCTGAATACTTATGTAAATAATGTATGTTTTTATACATTTTCAAACATTTCTAAAAACGGTTTGCTTTGCCATTATGGGGTATTGTGTGTGTGTGTGTGTAGACTGATGATGAAAATAAAATCTATTGAATACATTTTAGAATAAGGCTGTAATGTAACAAAATGCGGAAAAAGTCAAGGGGTCTGAATACTTTCCGAAGGCACTATATAATGTACAGTAGTTGTGGCTATGGTTGGGAAGACCACACAGCCAGGTAAATATAGGTCACAAGCTCATCTATGATCAGTTACAGAAAGATACAGACATATAAAACAGTATTCCTGATGCTGAGATCTCTGGTTAGGGATCCAGATATTGGGCCTGTTGCGTTCTACTGGTCCTCGGGTTTGTGTTCTCTGGGTTTGAAGGTTGGTTCTGGTCAGGCTTAGGTGATTTAAGATGGTTCTAGGGGGTTCTACTGGTCACCAGGTCCGGGTTCTCTGGGCCTGAAGTTGAGAGAGAAGCTGTTGATGCAGAACCTCTCTCCTGTGGGGTCCGGTCCATCCTCAAACACATGACCTAGATGGGCGTCACACTGTAACGATGCACACACACTAGAGGAGACAGAACAAACACACCAACACACTAACACCTGCAATACACAACAGTCTGATTGGCTCTCAGCATAATTACCCAGAATGCAACTCACATGTTTATAGACGACCTCTGTCTCTACACTACCCAGGGTGTTGTCAGGGTGACGGATGATGTATATGTGGCTCTAGTCGTGTTCCCAAATCCCATGAGCCTCTTTGAATGCCGGCCAGCCCATGCCCGAGTCACACTTCACCTCTGAACTAGAGGAGAGAGCGGGAGGTCTAGAAAGAGATCGAGTCTAAATGCTCATATTCGGGTTAGGATTTCAGAAAGGTCGAAATGAAGATTTTAGTGTGACCAGTTGGTATAGGGAGGCTAGATGGTTACCTGAAGAGGGGAGGGTCGCAGGACACACGCTGGTACATCCCCACTTCACTATGGTTCAGATAGAGACCGCTGAAAGGCTGAGGACACATACAGAGTAGGCAAACTATATGTTGTCTTTTGAGGCTTCCACCATATTGCTTTAACCTAGCCTATGTTTTCAGATCAGTGCAAATGAAGTTGAGGAGAGGGAGCCATTGTAGACTACTGAGATGCAGCCCATACTGTATGTCATTCTTTAACCAACTGCTCCCATCTTCCACACTGGAAGACTATAAACAAAGTCCATACAAACCTACTCAATGAACCAACCGATGGTTATGAATTGTCAGTCCATGGTCATTGATGCTGAGGACAGGAGACGTGTGTGTGTGTGTGTGTGACTCACCATCTGTCCCCTTCTCCCTCGTTACCATGTTCTGTTTAGAGGTCAGTTTCTTCTGCCAGTCGGTCATCGCATCACAACGAGTCAGTGATCGCAAGCCCGTAACACACAAACGCGAACATTGATAAGCAAAATTTGGTGAGAGTTTTGTTGCACTTTATTTGTAATTAAATTATTTTTTAATTGCTTTTAGCTTTTCATTTCCCCACTGTAGCCTACTAAGAGCACAATGGGTTTCTGCTCTTTGCAGCAAATGTGTCCCCAGGGAAAATGTGACAGTAGGCCTGTGTCAGATGGCTCTTTGGAGTAAATATGTCCCCAGGGAAAATGTGACAGTAGGCCTGTGTGAGATGGCTCTTTGGAGTAAATATGTCCCCAGGGAAAATGTGACAGTAGGCCTGTGTGAGATGGCTATTTGGAGTAAATATGTCCCCAGGGAAAATGTGACAGTAGGCCTGTGTGAGATGGCTCTTTGGAGTAAATATGTCCCCAGGGAAAATGTGACAGTAGGCCTGTGTCAGATGGCTCTTTGGCAACTTCCACTGGTCTATTCTGCATCAACCACTTACACAACCAGACCAAAAACACTTGTTGATTTTGTTTAAAAAATATAGAAAGACTATGAATAGGACATATTACAATAGTATCTAATAAATGTACTAACTTACAACAAAGGAGCTTATCCAGATGCAAACTATGCAATTCCATTCTATAAAGCCTAATAACTCATACCTGAACCAGTGGAGGCAGGACGGATGAAAGCAGGATCTCTAGTCTTGGGCAATAATATGGACTTGGCAGGCGCTCTCTGAGCGATGACGAGCGAAAGTCGGACGATAAAACGAGACATGTTTTCTCCTGCAGTTTGAGGCTGTGCGCTCCAGTCCTCTGCGCAGCAAGTGTCTGTATCAAAGTCAAGTGCAGGCGGTTGGCATCAGCGCTGCTCTGACCTAATCTGCGCTCAATGGGGACTTTGAACTCTCCAGCGAGTTCCTTTTGGTCACTGCCTGACCTTCTCCCCAATAGCCCGCCCTGCTGTCCAGTATAAAGGTAGTAGGAAGACCCGGTCACAAACTTGATGGAGAGCTCTAAATTAAACATTTTCATTGGTACTGGTGCTCCCAATTTAAAAACATTAAAAATATAAAATAACATTATAAAATAACATTTAGGAGCAACAGCAACTTAAACAAAAAAAATGTATTGCATATAGCCTATATTAGGCCTATATGCATTCTAGCTACTTTTGAAGCACATGTTGTGCCCTAAAATCTAAATATGGAATCCTGTAAAGATGTGTTTTATAAAAAGCTCAAATGTTGATACAAAAAACTGCCATTGTAATTACAAAGCCACTGGTGGAATATTAGGTTACTACATTGTGTACAAGCACAATTTACCTATTGCGATGCATTACATTGAAATTGTACTGTCTTAAGAAAGTCAAGTTCGTCGTTACCCCATTGGCTCACAGCAAAAACTACATTTAAGAAAAGTACATGTCTAAGAATTACTTTTCAACATGTCCTGCTCCCAAGCGTTCTCACTACTTAGAAAAACATATTGTAGGGCTCCCCTTTTCATGAAGGTGCTAGCAGCCACATGAGTGAGTGCTAGCTAATGTTTTCCACACACATAGCTACGTGTAGTCTACTTGTACACCAGGTCCCCACATTTCCCACGCAGAACAGCCTGAAGCCACAGGGCTCTCCTCGCAGGCTCTATTTCCCTTTGTGGGAGCACTGTAGTTCGGGATTATTATTATTTTTTATTTTACATGTACATTGAACAACACAGAAGCTTTTCGGCATGTTTTGTTATTTCTGTATAACAAAAAGTCGACAATGAAGTTGGCTCTTTTACAATGGGGGTCAATGGTTTCCCCCCAATTTGTGGGCGTGGTCGAGGGGAATTTCTTATTATTACGTGAATAACGACTCGGAGTATAGCAATCAGTCAGTTGATGACAGAGTCGACGACGTAGCACGCAACCATTGGTTGATGCAAGCAACGTCTGAGCAGGGGAGCACGACCATGATCATTGACTTCCTGAAGAAGCTAACCCCTTTATTTTCTTTCTGTGTCGCCACATGTTTGGATGTACTGGTAAAGTTACCGGGTTGTTAACTAGCTAGCTAATGAGGTAACATGACTGAACAAGATGTAAACAAATGCCCTCGAGTAGTTTTAGAACTGACGCCAATCCTCTGTCTATTATAGTAAGAAAAAACATTACACTAGTAGCATATCTTTTGAACTGTTTGGGCTAGAAACAATATTTTTTGTGTGTTAATGGTGGAGCCCTGACAGTAATGAATCTGCTAGCTTTTCTCTCAACGTTACAACAATTATTCTCTGGGTAAAAGACCGCCCACTTTCCAGCCTGAAGATCACTGACATCATGAGTTGACATTGTTTTTTTTCGTGTTCCCAGTTGTCTTGAAAGCACCATGAAAACAACGAGGACAAATCTTGATGTCAGTGATCTTCAGATCTGAAAGTCGGACCTCTTGTCAAGGCACAAGTGAGTCTTGCAGTGTTTATTAATCCAAAGGGAATAGGCAAGAGAATGGTCGTAGACAGGCAAAAAGGTCAAAACCAGATCAGAGCAGGAGGTACAGAGTGGCAGACAGGCTCGTGGTCAAGGCAGGCAGGTACAGAGTCCAGAACAGGCAAGGGTCAAAACCGGGAGGACTAGAAAAAGGAGAATAGCAAAAGGAGTACGGGAAAAACACGCTGGTTGACTTGACTAAACATACAAGACAAATTGGCACAGAGAGACAAGAAACACAGGGATAAATTCCAAGTTGGATGACCATTCAAAACGATTTTTCCTAGTCTGAGCTAGTTTTTTCCACCCTGAGTTGCCAGTTGTCTTGAACGCGACAAATGCCCTTACTAGATGATATATTATTTAGGTCAGAGTTGATAAGGAACATCGACTGAGAGTTAGAGGCCAATCCCTTATTTTGTTGTTGGACAGGATGGTTCTGTGAAATACTGTACATGTCTCATACTAAAGATCCAAATCTAACCAATCAAAAATGATTCATGATATTTTGTAAAAATGTTGAGCAGTCACAAGACATGAAATAGTTAGAGTAATTGTCTTATTTCCAACAGAGAGAATAAATAGTAGCCAAATTCAAGATTTGTGGGTGTCACGTTCTGACCTTAGTTCTTTTGTTATGTCTTTGTTTAGTATGGTCAGGGCGTGAGTTGGGTGGGTTGTCTATGTTCCTTTTTCTATGATTTGGGATTTCTGTGTTTGGCCTGGTATGGTTCTCAGAGGCAGCTGTATATCGTTGTCCCTGATTGAGAACCATACTTAGGTAGCCTGGTTTCACTTTTGAGTTGTGGGTGATTATTTTCCGTGTCAGTGTTGGTGCAAAACAGGACTGTTTAGTTTGTTTTGGTATTTCACATTGTTATTTTGTAGTTTAGTGTTCATGTAAATAAAGTATCATTATGGACACTTACCACGCTGTGCATTGGTCTGACATCTCTTACTCCTCGTCAGAAGAAGAGGACAATCGTTACAGAATCACCCACCCCTAAAGGACCAAGCAGCGTGGTAATGGGCAGCAGCAGCAATCTCAGGATTCCTGGACATGGGAGGAGATTCTGGATGGCAAGGGACCCTGGGCACAGGCTGGAGAGTATCGCCGCCCTAAGGCAGAGCTGGAGGCAGCGAAAGCCGAGAGGTGGTGGTATGAGGAGGCAGCACGGCAGCGTGGCTGGAAGCCCGAGAGGCAGCCCCAAAAATGTATTGGGGGGAGCACACGAGGAGTGTGGCGAAGTCAGGTAGGAGACCTGCGCCAACTCCCTGTGCTTACCGTGGAGAGAGAGGGACCGGGCAGGCACCGCGTTATGCCGTGAGGCGCACAGTGTCCCCGGTGCGCAGGCATAGCCCGGTGCGGTACATAGCAGCGCCTCGTATCGGCCGGGCTAGAGTGGGCATCGAGCCAAGTGCCATGAAGCCGGCTCAGCGCATCTGGTCTCCAGTGCGTCTCCTCGGGCCGGGGTACATGGCACCAGCCCTACGCATGGTGTCCCCGGTTCGCCAGCACAGCCCAGTGCGGGCTATTCCACATCGCCGCACTGGCCTGGCTACGGGGAGCATTCAGCCAGGTAGGGTTGGGCAGGCTCGGTGCTCGAGACCTCCAGTGCGCCTTCACGGTCTGGTCTATCCGGTGCCACCTCCACCCACCAGCCCTCCGGTGGCAGCCCCCCGCACCAGGCTGTCTCTCCGTCTCCTCCCTACAGGTGCTCCCGCCTGTCCAGTGCTGCCAGAGTCTCCCTCCTGCCCAGAGCTGCCAGAGTCTCCCGTCTGTCCTGAGCTGCCAGAGTCTCCCGTCTGTCCTGAGCTGCCAGAGCCGCCCGCCTGTCCTGAGCTGCCAGAGCCGCCCGTCTGTCCTGAGCTGCCAGAGCCGCCCCTCTGACCTTAGTTATTTTGTTATGTCTTTCTTTAGTATGGTCAGGGCGTGAGTTGGGTGGGTTGTCTATGTTCCTTTTTCTATGATTTGGGATTTCTGTGTTTGGCCTGGTATGGTTCTCAATCAGAGGCAGCTTGTACGGGTGGATATCTCAAAAGAGTCATTCACATGACTATTTGCCTCAAACCCCTTACGACTACATGCACTTCTATTATACTATATTTTTTTCAATAGTTTTGAAAACAACCGATGAGCACTCCCGGCCTGCAGAGGGACTGACTGGTTGATCAGTGGCCAGTCTGACCTTGTGCTACTCCCCATCCTACCACACTATGGACCCATGTCAAAAGGTCAATGCACAACATTCAGAACTAAATTCTAATGTATTTTGCCCAATAATCACAGACGTTTCAACATCCTCTGTGTTTTGTTGACAAGACATTACCCAACTTTACTAACGTCAGATGCTGAGAATCAGAAATCCATGTGATACTTTAAATGGTAACAGTGTCTTCTGGGTAAAATAACTCAGCACAAAGAAAGAATGGGATAGCTGCACAGTCTAGATCAGACAGTTTATAAGGTCTAGTGTTGTTTACAAAGTACAGTACAGTCTGGCATTGTATAACTTGGGGTTGTGTGGTGGACCTTAGCAGCCTCCCAGGGTATGGTGTATTTTAACATGTGGTTATATAGTCTGGTATGGTGTAGTTATAAAATGTATTTTAACATGTGGTTATATAGTCTGGTATGGTGTATTTTAACGTGTGGTTATATAGTCTGGTATTGTTTGGCCTGGGGTGTATTGGCTCTCAGCAGCCTGCCAGGCTGGTGTATGAGGTCCACCAGGTGAGCTCTGGGCTGGGGCTGGCACCCTGGGTAGTGGGGCGTCCCAACTGAGAGGAGGACCTCATTCCACACCCGGTTATACTCCCCCCTCACCAGGCTACAACTCACACCTATACGGTCAGCCAACACCTGGGGAGAGAGAGGAGTTAGGGACTAGAATAAGAGTGAGAGAGCGATAAAGAGAAAGAGAGGAAAGAGATAGTACACTACCCACCTTATAAAGCAGAGCCCTGTGGTAGTAGGTTCCCTTGCGTATCTGTCCGATGGGGATGATGTTGGACTGTAGTTCGTAGCGCAGCTCACTGAGGTGGAGCTCCCACAGGAAGTCATGCTGTCTGTCCACCTCCACCGCCCCGCCCATCACCTCACTCACCAGCCTAACAGCCAATCACACAGCAGATAGGGGCTGAACGGCAGCAGCCACAACCAATGATAAAGGAACTGCCTGTTAGTGGGGTTTTGTGTTAGTTTTGGGTACCTTATTCTTAGTTGTGTGTTAGTCATTTGAGGTTGTGTGTTGGTTGTCAGTTGATTATTTGTAGGTTATTTAAGTACTGTCTTTCTGACCTGGCTAAGGCGCTGTACTGCTCACTCTCCACGTGCAGCGGGAGGATGGTCTTGGTGGCCTCGGTAACCAGGGCGTGGAACGCAGCATCATACGGGAGCATCCACGGCTTCTCTGTTACCGTGGCTACCTCCTGCTGGGGCTTACTCTCATCCTCATCTCTCAGTTTCTCGTCCTCCTTCCGCCCTTTACTCTTCCCTTTACTACAGGAAGACAGTGTGAAAGAGAAAGGAAAGAGACAGCCACTTTACCTGTCCTCTTGATACATACAGCCAGAAGAGGACTGGCCACCCCACAGAGCCAGGTTCCAATGTGCTTCTAAATCTGACTTGTTTTCTCTTTGTGGTTTTACGCTGGGTAAAAAGAGCTTCATCAAATACATCTGATTTGATTTACTGTACTTCAGTTCTAACACACACACCCTCTCTCGTGTTCTTCGTCTCTCACACACACACACCCTCTCTCGTGTTCTTCGTCTCTCTCTCACACACACCTGGGGGTCCTGGTGGAGCCCTTGCTGCTGAGTACAGATGCAGTGCGAGTCTCGGTGGGGCTGTCCTGTTGTCTCTCCTCTGACTGATCGACTGACACCCTGCAGGACAGGTACAGTACAGTTACACACACTTCCTTTCTCCTTTTGGTCAGACGACAAAAACATCTCCAAGCACATACTGTAGATGCATTGATATGCAATGCATTCGGAAAGTATTCAGACCACTTGAAACGTTAGCCTTATTCTTAAATTGATTAAACAAAAAAAGTCCTCATCAATCTACACACAATACCCCATAATGACGAGGCAAAAATAGGTTTTTAGAAATGTTTTCAAATGTATTAAAAATAAAAAACAGAAATAGCTTATTTACACACAAGTATTCAGACCCTTTACTTGAGACTTGAAATTGAGCTCAGGTGCATCCTGTTTCCATTGATCATCCTTGAGATGTTTCTACAACTTGATTGGAGTCCACCTATGTTAAAATGAATTGATTGGACATGATTTGGAAAGGCACTCACCTGTCTATATAAAGGTCCCACAGTTGACAGTGCATTTCGGGGCAACAACCAAGCCATGAGGTCGAAGGAATTGTCCGTAGAGCTCCGAGATTGTGTCGAGGCACAGATCTGGGGAAGGGTACTAAAACATTTATGCAGCTTTGAAGGTCCCCAAGAACACAGTGGCCTCCATTCTTAAATGGAAGAAGTTTAGAATCACCAAGACTCTTCCTACAGCTGGCCGCCAGGCCAAACTGAGCAATCAGGGGAGAAGGGCCTTGGTCAGGGAGGTGACCAAGAACCCGATGGTCACTCTGACAGAGCTCCAGAGTTCCTCTGTGGAGATGGGAGAACCTTCCAGAAGAACAACCATCTCTGCAGCACTCCACCAATCAGGCCTTTATGGTAGTGGCCAGACAGAAGCCACTCCTCAGTAAAAGGCACATGACAGCTTGGAGTTTGCCAAAAGGCACCTAAAGGACTCTCAGACCATGTGAAACAAGATTCTCTGGTCTGATGAAACCAAGACTGAACTCTTTGGCCTGAATGCCAAGCCTCATGTCAAGAGGAAACCTGGCACGATCCCTATGGTAAAGCATGGTGGTGACAGCATCATGCTGTGGGAATATTTTTCAGCGGCAGGGCCTGGGAGACTAGTCAGGATCGAGGGAAAGATGAATGGAGCAAAGTACAGAGAGATCCTTGATGAAAACCTGATCCAGAGCGCTCAGGACCTCAGACTGGGGTGAAGGTTCACCTTCCAACAGGACAACAACCCTAAGCACACATCCAAGACAATGTAGGAGTGGCTTCAGGACAAGTCTCTGAATGTCCTTGAGTCATCCAGCCAGAGCCCGGACTTGAACCCGATCGAACATCTCTGAAGAGACCTGAAAATAGCTGAGCACCAAAACTCCCCATCCAACCTGACAGAGCTTGAGAGGATCCGCAGAGAAGAATGGGAGAAACTCTCCAAATACAGGTGTGCCAAGCTTGTAGCATCATACCCAAGAAGACTCGAGGCTGTAATTGCTGCCAAAAGGGCTTAAACAAAGTACTGAGTAAAGGGTCTGAATACTTATGTAAATGTCATATTTAAGTTTTGATATTGAAAATGTCTAAAAACCTGTTTTTGCTTTGTCATTATGGGGTATTGTGTGTAGATTGATGAGGGGGGGGGGGGGGAATAATTTTATCAATTGTAGAATAAGGCTGTAACATAACAACATGTGGAAAAAGTCAAGGGGCCTGAATACTTTCTGAATATGCTGCATACGGTGAGGCCTTAAGGAGTTAAATGTCAGTTTATTAATGAGTCTGATGGAACAAGCATGCATGATTGTTATCTTTCTGAGGCCCTATAGCTCCTGTCCCTGACTACTGCCCCCTGACTACTGTCCCTGACTACTGTCTTTGTTGACTGTGCCTGACGACTGTGCCTGACTACTGTCTCTGTTGACTGTCCCTGGCGACTGCGCCTGACTACTGCCCCTGACTACTTCCCCTGACAACTGGGCTTCTCTCTCCGCCAGAGCAGGCCTGTTTAACATGTAGCAGCATTAGTCCCACTTCCACTCCTCTCTCCCCCTAAACACTAACAATAGGACAACTCCATCACTACACTATCACTACACAGTACTATATCACTACACATTACTCTAAAGGAAACATTCGCACTGAGCTAAAGAGTAGAGCTGCTGCTTTCAAGGTGCGGGACTCTAACCCAGTAGCTTAAAATAAATCCTGCTATGCCCTCTGACGAACCATCAAACAGGCAAAGCACCAATACAGGGCTAAGATTGAATCGTACTACACAGACTCCGACGCTCGTCTTATTTGGCAGGGCTTGCAAACTATTACAGACTTACAAAGGGAAGCACAGCTGAGCTGCCCAGTGACACGAGCCTACCAGGCGAGCTAAATCACTTCTACGCTCGCTTCGAGGCAAGCAACACCGAGGCATGCATGAGAGAATCAGCTGTTCCGGACGACTGTGTGATCACGCTCTCCATAGCCGACGTGAGTAAGACCTTTAAACAGGTTAACATTCACAAGGCCGCAGGGCCAGACGGATTACCAGGACGTGTGCTCCGGGCATGTGCTGACCAACTGGCAGATGTCTTTACTGACATTTTTAACATGTCCCTGATTGAGTCTGTAATATCAACATAATAAAGCAGACCACCATAGTCCCTGTGCCCAAGAACACTAAGGCAACCTCCCCAAACAACTACAGATGTCACGACCGTTGAAAGAACTGGACCAAGGTGCAGCGTGGTTAGCGTACATATTATTTTATTTTAGAAAAGACAAACAAAACAATAAACACTACAAAACAAACTGTGAAGCTAAAGGCTATGTGCCATAACTAAAGTAAATTTCTCACAAAGACAGGTGGAAAAAAAGGGCTACCTAAGTATGGTTCTCAATCAGAGACAACGATAGACAGCTGTCCCTGATTGAGAACCCTACCCGGAAAAAACATAGAAATACAAATAATAGAGTATAGAATAACCACCCTAACTGACACCCTGACCAAACCAAAATAAAGACATACACAGGATCTCTAAGGTCAGGGTGTGACAGTACCCCCGCGACAAAGGTGCGGACTCTGGCCGCAAAACCTAAACCTATAGGGGAGGGTCTGGGTGGGCATCTATCCGCGGTGGCGGCTCAGGTGCGGGACGCAGACCCCGCTCCACCACTGTCTCATCCCACTTTGGTGGCACCTCTGGTGCGGGGACCCTCGCCGGACTGGGGTCCCTCGTTGTGGGCCCCGGACTGGGGACCCTCGTTGCGGACCCCAGACTGGGCACCCTCGTTGCGGACCCCAGACTGGGCACCCTCGTTGCGGGCCCCGGACTGGGCACCCTCGTTGCGGGCCCCGGACTGGGCACCCTCGTTGCGGGCCCCGGACTGGGCACCCTCGTAGCGGGCCCCGGACTGGTCACCCTCGTTGCGGGCCCTGGTCTGGGCACCCTCGTTGCGGGCCCCGGACTGGAGGCCGTCTCTGGAGGCTCCGGACTGGAGACCGTCTCTGGAGGCTCCGGACTGAAGGACATCGCTGGAGGCTCCGGACTGAAGGACGTCGCTGGAGGCTCCGGACTGAAGGACGTCGCTGGAGGCTCCGGACTGAAGGACTATGTCTATGGTGGCCTGATATGGTTCACAATCAGAGGCAGCTGTTTATCGTTGTCTCTGATTGGGGATCATGTTTAGGTAGCCATTTCCCTTGGGTGTTTGTGGGATATTGTCTATGTGTAGTTGCCTGTCAGCACTCGTTTGTATAGCTTCACGTTTTGTTAGTTTGTTCAGTGTTCATTCTTTAAATAAATAAGAATGTACGCATGCCACGCTGCGCCTTGGTCCGATCCTTATAACGAACGTGACAGGCTGGTAATGGCTCACATTAACACCATTATCCCAGAAACCCTAGACCCACTCCAATTTGCATACCGCCCAAACAGATCCACAGTTGATGCAATCTCAATTGCACTCCACACTACCCTTTCCCACCTGGACAAAAGGAACACCTACGTGAGAATGCTATTCATTGACTACAGCTCACCATAGTGCCCTCAAAGTTCATCACTAAGCTAAGGATCCTGGGACCAAACACTTCCCTCTGCAACTGAATCCTGGACTTTGCCCCCAGGTGGTGAGGGTAGGGAGCAACACATCCGCCACGCTGATCCTCAACACTGGAGCCCCTCAGGGATGCGAGGTCAGTCCCCTCCTGTACTCCCTGTTCACCCATGACTGCGTGCCTAGGCACGACTCCAACACCACCATTAAGTTTGCTGACGACACAACAGTGGCCTGATCACTGACAACGATGAAACAGCCTATAGGGAGGAGGTCAGAGACCTGGCCGGGTGGTGCCAGAATAACAACCTCTCTCTCAACATAATCAAGACAAAGGAGATGATTGTGGACTACAGGAAAACGAGGACCGAGCACACCTCCATTCTCATCGACGGGGCTGTAGTGGAGGAGGTTGAGAGCTTCAAGTTCCTTGGTGTCCACATCACCAACAAACTAGAATGGTCCAAACACACCAAGACAGTAATGAAAAGGGTATGACAAAGCCTATTCACCCTCAGGAAACTAAAAAGATTTGGCATGGGTCCTCAGATCTTCAAAAGCTTCTACAGCTGCAACATCGAGAGCACTGGTTGCATCACTGCCTGGTACGGCAACTGCTCGGCCTCCGACCGCAAGGCACTACAGAGGGTAGAGGGTACATCACTGGGGCGTCATTGCAGGAACATTTCCAGTGCTTTGGTGATTTTCCAGTTTCTATACTGTTTTCCCAGAAGTAGTGAAACAGAATCAATATGGGGTTAATTATTAGACATATGTAAGCATGTGAAATCATGTGAATGTACAAAGCTGGATCAACACAGGCCTGGACATTCTTTGTCTTGTGAAGGCCTTTGGACAGGAACATTAGTTAATCAGTTATAGTCACCATTAGACATGCACTTGTATTAGGAGTGCGCATGTCAGTTTATTTTTACAATGTCACGCCACCAATATAATCTATGCCCCAATGTCTGAGCCAATAAGAAAATGGAAACTAAGAAAGGCAACAAGATAAGGGTGGTCAAGCCTAAAGGGTATTACAGTGCCTTGCAAAAGTATTCACTCCCCTTGGCATTTTTCCTATTTTGTTGCATTACAATCTGTAATTTAAATGGATTTTTATTTGGATTTCATGTAATGGACATACACAAAATAGTCAAAATTGGTGATGTGAAATGAAAAAAATAACTTGTTGCAAAAAACTGTAAAACAATGAAAAATTTAAAAGTGGTGCGTGCATATGCATTCACCCCCTTTGCTATGAAGTCCCTAAATAAGATATTGTGCAACCAATTACCTTCAGGAGTCACATAATTAATTAAATAAAGTCCACCTGTGCGCAATCTAAGTGTCACATGAACTGTCACATGATCTCAGTATATATATAGTGGGGCAAAAAAGTATTTAGTCAGCCACCAATTGTGCAAGTTCTCCCACTTAAAAAGATGAGAGGCCTGTAATTTTCATCATAGGTACACTTCAACTATGACAGACAAAATGAGAAAAAAAATTCCAGAAAATCACATTGTAGGATTTTTAATGAATTTATTTGCAAATTATGGTGGAAAATAAGTATTTGGTCAATAACAAAAGTTTATCTCAATACTTTGTTTTATACCCTTTGTTGGCAATGACAGAGGTCAAACATTTTCTGTAAGTCTTCACAAGGTTTTCACACACTGTTACTGGTATTTTGGCCCATTCCTCCATGCAGATCTCCTCTAGAGCAGTGATGTTTTGGGGCTGTTGCTGGGCAACACAGACTTTCAACTCCCTCCAAAGATTTTCTATGGGGTTGAGATCTGGAGACTGGCTAGGCCACTCCAGGACCTTGAAATGCTTCTTACGAAGCCACTCCTTCGTTGCCCGGGCGGTGTGTTTGGGATCATTGTCATGCTGAAAGACCCAGCCACATTTCATCTTCAATGCCCTTGCTGATGGAAGGAGGTTTTCACTGAAAATCTCACTATACATGGCCCCATTCATTCTTTCCTTTACACGGATCAGTCGTCCTGGTTCCTTTGCAGAAAAACAGCCCCAAAGCATGATGTTTCCACCCCCATGCTTCACAGTAGGTATGGTGTTCTTTGGATGCAACTCAGCATTATTTGTCCTCCAAACACGATGAGTTGAGTTTTTACCAAAAAGTTTGATTTTGGTTTCATCTGACCATATGACATTCTCGAGGGAGATTATCAGTGGTCTTGTATGTCTTCCATTTCCTAATAATTGCTCCCACAGTTGATTTCTTCAAACCAAGCTGCTTACCTATTGCAGATTCAGTCTTCCCAGCCTGGTGCAGATCTACAATTTTGTTTCTGGTATCCTTTGACAGCTCTTGGCCATAGTGGAGTTTGGAGTGTGACTGTTTGAGGTTGTGGACAGGTGTCTTTTATACTGATAACAAGTTCAAACAGGTGCCATTAATACAGGTAACGAGTGGAGGACAGAGGAGCCTCTTAAAGAAGAAGTTACCGGTCTGTGAGAGCCAGAAATCTTGCTTGTTTGTAGGTGACCAAATACTTATTTTCCACCATAATTTGCAAATAAATTCATAAAAAATCCTACAATGTGATTTCTGGATTTTTTTTCTCATTTTGTCTGTCATAGTTGAAGTGTACCTATGATGAAAATTACAGGCCTCTCATCTTTTTAAGTGGGAGAACTTGCACAATTGGTGGCTGACTAAATACTTTTTTGCCCCACTGTACACCTGTTCTGAAAGGCCCCAGAGTCTGCAACACCACTAAGCAAGGGCACCACCAAGCAAGCAGCACCATGAAGACCAAGGAGCTTTCCAAACAGGTCAGAGACCTGTGGAGAAGTACAGATCAGGTTTGGGTTATAAAAAAATATCAGAAACTTTGAACATCCCACGGACCACCATTAAATCCATTATTGAAAAATGGAAAGAATATGGCACCACAACAAACCTGCAAGAGAGGGCCGCCCACCAAAACTCACGGACCAGGCAAGGAAGGCATTAATCAGAGAGGCAAGAGACCAAAGATAACCCTGAAGGAGCTGCAAAGCTCCACAGCGGAGATTGGAGTATCTGTCCATAGGACCACTTTAAGCCGTACACTCCACAGAGCTGGGCTTTACAGAAGAGTGGCCAGAAAAAAAGCCATTGCTTAAAGAAGAAAATAAGCAAACACGTTTGGTGTTTGTCAAAAGGCATGTGGGAGACTCCCCAAACATATGGAAGAAGGTTCTCTGATATAGTAGTGTGTTTTTGGCAATCAAGGAAAACGCTGTCTGGCACAAACCCAACACCTTCCATCACCCCCCGAGAACACCAGCATGGTGGTGGCAGAATCATGCTGTGGGGATGTTTTTCCATCGGCAGGGACTGGGAAACTGGTCAGAATTGAAGGAATGATGGATGGCACTAAATACAGGGACATTATTGAGGGAAACCTGTTTCAGTCTTCCAGAGATTTGAGACTGGGACGGACGTTCACCTTCCAGCAGGACAATGACACTAAGCAACACTCGAGTGGTGTAAGGGGAAACATTTAAATATCTTGGAATGGCCTAGTCAAAGCCCAGACCTCAATCCAATTGAGAATCTGTGGTATGACTTAAAGAATGCTGTACACCAGCAGGAACCCATCCAACTTGAAGGAGCTGGAGCAGTTTTGCCATGAAGAATGGGCAAAAATCCCAGTGGCTAGATGTGCCAAGCTTATAGAGACAAGACTCAAGTTTTTGTTGTTGTCTTATTTCCTGTTTGTTTCACATTAACACATACTTTGCATCTTCCCAGTGGTAGGCATGTTGTGTAAATCAAATGATGCAACACCCCCAAAATCTATTTTAATTCCAGGTTGTAAGGCAACAAAATAGGAAAAATGCCAAGGGGGTGAATACTTTCGCAAGGCACTGTAATGATTTACAAAAAGTGGAGTGACTTATGTAAGGATAAAACTGTTTAAAAGGAGTGCTGAGACTGGAAATATCAGTTGATCCATTGGCCTGCTCAGCTTTGTTACTTTTGTAATAAAGTCTATTTGAATTCACAAGTTCCAATATCTGAGAAATATTTGAACCAATATTTCCACGACACCAATCCAGGACCTCTACATTAGAGGAAGGCCCTAAATTGTCGAAGACCCCAGCGACCCCAGTCATAGAATGTTCTCGCTACTACCGCACGGCAAGCGGTACCGTAGCGCCAAGTCTAGTACCAAAAGACTTCTCAACAGTTTTTACCCCAAAGCCAAAATACTATTGAACAGGTAATCAAATGGCTACCCAGACTTTTTGCATTGACCCACTCCCCCAAACCCCTCTTTTACACTGTTGCTACTCTGTTTATCATACATGCATAGTCACTTTAACTATACATTCAAGTACATACTACCTCAATTGGGACGACCAACCGGTGCCCCCGCACATTGGCTACCTGGACTATCTGCATTGTGTCCCGCCACCCACCACCAGCCAACCACTATTTTACTGCTACTCTCTGTTCATCATATATGCACTGTCACTTTAACCATACCTACGTGTACATACTACCTCAACCAGTGCCTGTATTTAGCCTCACTACTGTTATAGCCTTGCTACTGTGTATAGCCTAGCTACTGTTATTTTTCACTGTATTTTACTGTTGTTTTTATTTCTTTACTTATCTATTGTTCACCTAATACCTATTTTTTTAAACTTATAAATCACACTGTTGGTTAGGGCCTGTAAGTAAGCATTTCACTGTTGTATTCGGTGCACGTGGCAAATTAACTTTGATTTGATCACTAGAACCTACTATATCACTACACACTGCACCTACACGCTACTCTATCACTACACACTACTCTATCAATACACCATACTATATCACTACACACTACTCTATCACTACACAATACTATATCACTACACACTACTCTAGCACTACACACTACTCTAGCACTACACAATACTATAATACTGAACATAAGAGAAGCGTTAACTCACCATCAGTACGACCAAGAATATGACTTTCGCGAAGTGGATCCTGTGTTCTGCCTTTCACTCAGGACAACGGAATGGATCCCAGCCGGCGACCCCAAAAAGCGACTTCGAAAAAGGGGAAAACGAAGCGGTCTTCTGGTCAGACTCCGGAGACGGGCACATCGTGCACCACTCCCTAGCATTCTCCTCGCCAATGTCCAGTCTCTTGACAACAAGGTTGATGAAATCCGAGCAAGGGTAGCATTCCAGAGGGACATCGGAGACTGTAACGTTCTTTGCTTCACGGAAACATGGCTCACTGGAGAGACGCTATCGGAGACGGTGCAGCCAGCTGGTTTCTCCACGCATCGAGCCGACAGAAACAAACATCTTTCTGGTAAGAAGAGGGGCGGGGGCGTATGCTTTATGGTTAACGTGACGTGGTGTGGCCAAAACAACATACAGGAACTCAAGTCCTTCTGTTCACCTGATTTAGAATTCCTCACAATCAAATGTAGACCGCATTATCTACCAAGGGAATTCTCTTCGATTATAATCACAGCCGTATATATTCCCCCCCAAGCAGACACATTGATGGCTCTGAACAAACTTTATTTGACTCTTTGCAAACTGGAATCCATTTATCCGGAGGCTGCATTCATTGTAGCTGGGGATTTTAACAAGGCTAATCTGAAAACAAGACTCCCTAAATTGTATCAGCATATCGATTGCGCAACCAGGGCTGGAAAAACCTTGGATCATTGCTATTCCAACTTCCGCGACGCATACAGTGCCTTGCGAAAGTATTCGGCCCCCTTGAACTTTGCAACCTTTTGCCACATTTCAGGCTTCAAACATTAAGATATAAAACTGTATTTTTTTGTGAAGAATCAACAACAAGTGGGACAAAATCATGAAGTGGAACGACATTTATTGGATATTTCTAACTTTTTTAACAAATCAAAAACTGAAAAATTGGGCGTGCAAAATTATTCAGACCCTTTACTTTCAGTGCAGCAAACTCTCTCCAGAAGTTCAGTGAGGATCTCTGAATGATCCAATGTTGACCTAAATGACTAATGATGATAAATACAATCCACCTGTGTGTAATCAAGTTTCCGTATAAATGCACCTGCACTGTGATAGTCTCAGAGGTCCGTTAAAAGCGCAGAGAGCATCATGAAGAACAAGGAACACACCAGGCAGGTCCGAGATACTGTTGTGAAGTTTAAAGCCGGATTTGGATACAAAAATATTTCCCAAGCTTTAAACAACCCAAGGAGCACTGTGCAAGCGATAATATTGAAATGGAAGGGGTATCAGACCACTGCAAATCTACCAAGACCTGGCCGTCCCTCTAAACTTTCAGCTCATACAAGGAGAAGACTGATCAGAGATGCAGCCAAGAGGCCCATGATCACTCTGGATGAACTGCAGAGATCTACAGCTGAGGTGGGAGACTCTGTCCATAGGACAACAATCAGTCGTATATTGCACAAATCTGGCCTTTATGGAAGAGTGGCAAGAAGAAAGCCATTTCTCATTTCTCTTTTTCACATAAAAAGTGTCGTTTAAAGTTTGCCACAAGCCACCTGGGAGACACACCAAACATTTTGGAAGAAGGTGCTCTGGTCAGATGAAACCAAAATTGAACTTTTTGGCAACAATGCAAAACGTTATGTTTACTACCACTACCACTACTCATTCACTACACACTACATCTATTCTACCACTACACACTACTCTACCACTACTCTACCACTACACATTACTCTACCACTACACACTTCTCTACCACTACAAACTACCACTACACTATCACTACACACTACTCTACCACTGCACACTACTCTATCACTACTATACCACTACTCTACCATTACAGACTACTATATCACTACACACTAGTCTATCACTACCACTACTCTACCAATACACCCTACTCTACCACTACGCTGCCACTACACACTACTATCACTACCACTACACAATCACTTCACACTACTCCATCACTACATCTACTATACCACTCACACTACTCTCCCACTACACACTACTCTACCACTACACACTTCTCTACCACTACAAACTACCACTACACTATCACTACACACTACTCTACCACTGCACACTACTCTATCACTACTATACCACTACTCTACCACTACACACTACTATATCACTACAGATTACTATATAACTACACACTACCACTACTCTGTCACTACACAATACTCCATCAATACATCACTCTACCACTACACACTACTATTTTACTACACACTACTATATCACTACATACTACCACTACACACTACTATATCATTACACACAACTCTCCCACTACCACTACTATATCCCTACAAACTAGTCTATCACTACCACTACACACTACTATCACTACTCTACCCCTACACACTACTCTACCACAACACACTACTATCACTACCACTACACACTACTCTACCACTACCACTACACACTACTATACCACTACCACTACCATACCACTACACACTACTCTACCACTACTCTATCACTACACTTTACTCTATCACTACACACTACTATATTACTACATAAGACAACTACTATATCACAACTGACTACCGACTACTATATTACTACAAACTACCACTACACTATACACTACTCTACCACTACACAATCACTACTATACCACTACACACTACTATATCACTACACACTACCACTACAAACTACTCTATCACTACATACTACCATATCACTACACACTACTCTACCACTACCCACTGCCACTACTGTACCACTACACACTACTCCATAACTACCACTACTCATTCACTACACACTACTCTACCACTACACAATCACTAGTCTATCACTACACACTACTCTACCACTACACACTACTCTACCGCTACTCTACTTCTACACACTACTCTATCACCTACACACTACTCTACTTCTACTCTATCACTACACACTACACACTACTCTACCACTACACACTACTCTACCACTACCCACTGCCACTACTGTACCACTACACACTACTCCATAACTACCACTACTCATTCACTACACACTACTCTACCACTACACAATCACTAGTCTATCACTACACACTACTCTACCACTACACACTACTCTACCGCTACTCTACTTCTACACACTACTCTATCACCTACACACTAATCTACTTCTACTCTATCACTACACACTACACTACCACTACAAACTACTCTACATCTACCACTACTCTACCACTACACACTACTCTACCACACCACTACTCTACCAATACACACAACTCTACAACTACTCTATCACTACACACTACTCCATCACTACCATACCACTACTCTACCACTACACCGACTCTACCACTACACACTACTTTACCACTACACACTACTCCCATCACTACCACTACTTATTCACTACACACTACACACTACCATACCACTACACCCTACTCTACCACTACTCTTTCACTATACACTACGCCATCACTACATATATTCTACCACTACACACTACTATACCACTACACACTACCCTACAACTACACACAACTATACCACTACTCTACCACTACCTTTACACACTACTCTACCACTACACACTACTCTACTCTTTCACTACACACTACTCTACCACTACACACCACTCTAGCACTACACACTACTCCACCACTACACACTACTCCACCACTACACACTAATCTACCAATACACACTACTCTACTCTTTCACTACACACTACACTACCACTACACACTACTCTACCACTACTCTACCACAACACCACTACACACTACTCTACCACTATACACTACTCCACCACTACACACTACTCTACCACTACTATACCACTACACACTACTCTACCACTTCTCTACCACTATACACTACTTTACCACTACACACTACTCCACACTACTCCACCACTACACACTAATCCACCACTACACACTACTATATCACTACTCTAACATTACTATACCACTACACACTACTCTACCACTACACACTACTCTACCACTACACACTACTCCACCACTACACACTACTCCACCACTACACACTAATCTACCACTACACACTACTCTACCACTACTCTACCACTACACA
Source organism: Oncorhynchus clarkii lewisi (assembly GCF_045791955.1). NCBI lineage: Eukaryota > Metazoa > Chordata > Actinopteri > Salmoniformes > Salmonidae > Oncorhynchus > Oncorhynchus clarkii. The sequence goes on along the minus strand of NC_092161.1, from coordinate 14,891,100 downwards.
CTACTCTACCACTACACACTACTCCACCACTACACACTACTCCACCACTACACACTACTCCACCACTACACACTACTACACCACTACACACAACTCTACCACTACTATACCACTACACACTACTCTACCACTTCTCTACCACTATACACTACTTTACCACTACACACTACTCCACACTACTCCACCACTACACACTAATCCACCACTACACACTAATCTACCACTACACACTACTCTACCACTACACACTACTCTACCACTACACACTACTCTACCACTACTCTACCACTATACACTACTCCACACTACTCCACCACTACACACTAATCTACCACTACACACTACTCCACAACTACACACTAATCTACCACTACACACTACTCTACCACTACTATACCACTACACACTACTCTACCACTACTCTACCACTATACACTACTCCACACTAATTTCACCACTACACACTAATCTACCACTACACAATACTCTACCACTACTATACAACTACACACTACTCTACCACTATACACTACTCTACCACTACACACTACTCCACCACTACACAATACTCCACCACTACACAATACTCCACCACTACACACTACTCCACCACTACACACTACTCCACCACTACACACTACTCTACCACTACTATACCACTACACACTACTCTACCACTACTCTACCACAACACCACTACACACTACTCTACCACTATACACTACTCCACCACTACACACTACTCTACCACTACACACTACTCTATCACTACTCTACCACTACTATACCACTACACACTACTCCACCACTACACACTACTATATCACTACTCTAACATTACTATACCACTACACACTACTCTACCACTACACACTACTCTACCACTACACACTACTCCACCACTACACACTACTCCACCACTACACACTAATCTACCACTACACACTACTCTACCACTACTCTACCACTACACACTACTCTACCACTACACACTACTCCACCACTACACACTACTCCACCACTACACACTACTCCACCACTACACACTACTACACCACTACACACAACTCTACCACTACTATACTACTACACACTACTCTACCACTTCTCTACCACTATACACTACTTTACCACTACACACTACTCCACACTACTCCACCACTACACACTAATCCACCACTACACACTAATCTACCACTAAACACTACTCTACCACTACACACTACTCTACCACTACACACTACTCTACCACTACTCTACCACTATACACTACTCCACACTACTCCACCACTACACACTAATCTACCACTACACACTACTCCACCACTACACACTAATCTACCACTACACACTACTCTACCACTACTATACCACTACACACTACTCTACCACTACTCTACCACTATACACTACTCCACACTAATTCCACCACTACACACTAATCTACCACTACACAATACTCTACCACTACTATACAACTACACACTACTCTACCACTATACACTACTCTACCACTACACACTACTCCACCACTACACAATACTCCACCACTACACACTACTCCACCACTACACACTAATCTACCACTACACACTACTCTACCACTACTATACCACTACACACTACTCTACCACTACTCTACCACTATACACCACCACTACACACTACTCTACCACTACACACTAATCTACCACTAACACTACTCTACCACTACACACTACTCTACCACTACACACTATACCACTACACACTATCCCACTACACACTACTCCACCACTACACACTACTCCACCACTACACACTACTCTACCACTACACCCTACTATCACTACTCCACCACTACACACTACTCCACCACTACACACTACTCTACCACTATTCTACCACTACACACTACTCTACCACTACTCTACCGCTATACACTACTCCACCACTACACACTACTCTACCACTACACACTAATTTACCACTACACACTACTATACCACTACTCTACCACTATGCTCTACTCTACCACAACACATTACTCTACCACTACACACTACTCCACCACTACACAATACTCCACCACTACACACTACTCCACCACTACACACTACTCTACCACTACACACTACTCTACCACTACACACTACTCCACCACTACACACTACTCTACCACTACACACTACTCTACCACTACACACTATACCACTACACACTACTCTACCAAGACACACTACTATCACTACTCTACTACTACACACTACTCCACCACTACTCTACCACTACACACTACTATCACTACTCCACCACTACACACTACTCCACCACTACACACTACTCAACCACTACACGCTACTCTATCACTACTCTACCACTATACACTACTCCACCACTACACACACTACTCCACCACTACACACTACTCTACCACTACTCTACCACTACACACTAATATACCACTACACACTACTCTACCACTACACACTACTATTACTACTCTACCACTAATCTACCACTACACACTACTCTACCACTACACACTACTCCACCACTACACACTACTACACCACTACACACTACTCCACCACTACACACTACTCTACCACTACACACTACTATCACTACTCTGCCACTACACACTACTATCACTACTCCACCACTACACACTACTCCACCACTACACACTACTCTACCACTACTCTACCACTGCACACTACTCTACCACTACTCTACCACTATACACTACTATACCACTACACACTACTCTACCACTATACACACTACTCAACCACTACACACTACTCCACCACTACACACTACTCTACCACTACACACTACTCTATCACTACTCTACCACTATACCACTACACACTACTCCACCACTACACACTACTCTACCACTACACACTACTATCACTACTCTGCCACTACACACTACTATCACTACTCCACCACTACACACTACTCTACCACTACACACTACTCTACCACTACTCTACCACTACACACTACTCTACCACTACTCTACCACTATACACTACTCTACCACTACACACGAATCTACCACTACACACTACTCTACCACTACTATACCACTACACACTACTCTACCACTATACACTACTCTACCACTACACACTACTCAACCACTACACACTACTCCACCACTACACACTACTCCACCACTACACACTACTCTACCACTACACACTACTCCACCACTACACACTACTCCACCACTACACACTACTCCACCACTACACACTACTCCACCACTACACACTACTCTACCACTACACACTACTATATCAATACTCTACCACTATACCACTACACACTACTCCACCACTACACACTACTCTACCACTACACACTACTATCACTACTCTACCACTAATCTACCACTACACAATAATCTACCACTACACACTACTATCACTACTCCACCACTACACACTACTATCACTGCACACTACTATCACTACTCCACCACTACACACTACTCCATCACTACACACTATTCTACCACTACACACTACTGTACAACTACTCTACCACTACACTACCACTACTCTACCACTATACACTACTCCACCACTACACACTACTCTACCACTACACACTAATCTACCACTACACACTACTCTACCACTACACACTACTCTACCACTACTCTACCACTATACACTACTCTACCACTACACACTACTCTACCACTACACAGTAATCTACCACTACACACTACTCTACCACTACTCTACCACTATACACTACTCCACCACTACACACTAATCTACCACTACACACTACTCTACCACTACTATACCACTACACACTACTCTACCACTACTCTACCACTATACACTACTCCATCACTACACACTACTCTACCACTACACACTAATCTACCACTAAACACTACTCTACCACTACACACTACTCTACCACTACACACTATACCACTACACACTACTCCACCACTACACACTACTCCACCACTACACACTACTCTACCACTACACACTACTCCACCACTACACACTACTCCACCACTACACACTACTCCACCACTACACACTACTCCACCACTACACACTACTCTACCACTACACACTACTATATCACTACTCTACCACTATACCACTACACACTACTCCACCACTACACACTACTCTACCACTACACACTACTATCACTACTCTACCACTAATCTACCACTACACAATAATCTACCACTACACACTACTATCACTACTCCACCACTACACACTACTCCACCACTAAACACTACTCCACCACTACACACTACTCTACCACTATTCTACCACTACACACTACTCTACCACTACTCTACCACTATACACTACTCCACCACTACACACTACTCTACCACTACACACTAATTTACCACTACACACTACTATACCACTACTCTACCACTATGCACTACTCTACCACTACACACTAATCTACCACTACACACTACTCTACCACTACTCTACCACTTTACACTACTCTACCACTACACACTACTCCACCACTACACACTACTCCACCACTACACACTACTCTACCACTACACACTAATCTACCACTACACCACTACACACTACTCTACCACTACACACTACTATCACTACTCTGCCACTACACACTACTATCACTACTCCACCACTACACACTACTCCACCACTACACACTACTCTACCACTACCCACTACTCTACCACTACACACTACTCCACCACTACACACTACTCCACCACTACACACTACTCTACCACTACACACTAATCTACCACTACACACAACTCTACCACTACTATACCACTACACACTACTCTACCACTACACACTACTCTACCACTACACACTATACCACTACACACTACTCCACCACTACACACTACTCTACCACTACACACTACTCTACCACTACACACTAATCTACCACTACACACTACTCTACCACTACACCACTACACACTACTCTACCACTACACACTACTATCACTACTCTGCCACTACACACTACTATCACTACTCCACCACTACACACTACTCCACCACTACACACTACTCCACCACTACACACTACTCCACCACTACACACTACTCTACCACTACACACTACTCTACCACTACTATACCACTACACACTACTCTACCACTACACACTATACCACTACACACTACTCTACCACTATACCACTACACACTACTCCACCACTACACACTACTCCACCACTACACACTACTCTACCACTACACACTACTATCACTACTCTACCACTACACACTACTCCACCACTACACACTAATCCACCACTACACACTACTCTACCACTACACACTACTATCACTACTCTACCACTACACACTACTCCACCACTACACACTACTCTACCACTACACATTACTATCACTACTCCACCACTACACACTACTCCACACTACTCCACCACTACACACTACTCCACCACTACACACTAATCTACCACTACACACTACTCTACTACTACACGCTACTCTATCACTACTCTACCACTACACCACTACTCCACCACTACACACTACTCCACCACTACACACTACTCCACCACTACACACTACTCCACCACTACACACTACTCTGCCACTACACACTACTATCACTACTCTGCCACTACACACTATCTACCACTACACACTACTCTACCACTACTCTACCACTATACACTACTCCACCACTACACACTACTCTACCACTACACACTAATCTACCACTACACACTACTCTACCACTACACACTAATCTACCACTACACACTACTCTACCACTACTATACCACTACACACTACTCCACCACTACACACTACTCTACCACTACTATACCACTACACACTACTCTACCACTACTCTACCACTATACATTACTCTACCACTACACACTACTCCACCACTACACACTACTCCACCACTACACACTACTCTACCACTACACACTATACCACTACACACTACTCCACCACTACACACTACTCCACCACTACACACTACTCCACCACTACACACTACACACTACTCCACCACTACACACTACTCTACCACTACTCTACCACTACACACTACTCTACCACTACACACTACTCTACCACTACACACTAATCTATCACTACACACTACTCTACCACTATACACTACTCCACAACTACACACTACTCTACCACTACACACTAATCTACCACTACACACTACTCCACCACTACTATACCACTACACACTACTCTACCATTATACACTACTCTACCACTACACACTACTCCACCACTACACACTACTCTACCACTACTCTACCACTACACACTACTCTACCACTACACACTACTCTACCACTACACACTAATCTATCACTACACACTACTCTACCACTATACACTACTCCACAACTACACACTACTCTACCACTACACACTAATCTACCACTACACACTACTCCACCACTACAATACCACTACACACTACTCTACCATTATACACTACTCTACCACTACACACTACTCCACCACTACACACTACTCCACCACTACACACTACTCTACCACTACACACTAATCTATCACTACACACTACTCTACCACTACTCCACCACTATACACTACTCCACCACAACACACTACTCCACCACTACACACTACTCCACCACTACACACTACTCCACCACTACACACTACTATCACTACTCTGCCACTACACACTACTATCACTACTCCACCACTACACACTACTCCACCACTACACACTACTCAACCACTACACACTACTCCACCACTACACACTACTCTACCACTACTATACCACTACACACTACTCTACCACTACTATACCACTACACACTACTCTACCATTATACACTACTCTACCACTACACACTACTCCACCACTACACACTACTCTACCACTATTCTACCACTACACACTACTCTACCACTATACACTACTCCACCACTACACACAACTCTACCACTACACACTAATTTACCACTACACACTACTATACCACTACTATACCACTACTCTACCACTATGCACTACTCTACCACTACACACTAATCTACCACTACACACTACTCTACCACTACTCTACCACTATACACTACTCCACCACTACACACTACTCCAACACTACACACTACTCTACCACTACACACTAATCTACCACTACACACTACTCTACCACTACACACTACTCTACCACTACACTACTCTACCACTACACACTACTCTACCACTACACACTAATCTACCACTACACACTACTCTACCACTACACCACTACACACTACTCTACCACTACACACTACTATCACTACTCTGCCACTACACACTACTATCACTACTCCACCACTACACACTACTCTACCACTACACACTACTCTACCACTACACACTACTCCACCACTACACACTACTCTACCACTACACACTAATCTACCACTACACACAACTCTACCACTACACACTACTCCACCACTACACACTACTCCACCACTACACACTACTCTACCACTACACACTACTCTACCACTACTATACCACTACACACTACTCTACCACTACTATACCACTACACACTACTCTACCATTATACACTACTCTACCACTACACACTACTCCACCACTACACACTACTCTACCACTACTCTAACACTATACACTACTCCACCACTACACACTACTCTACCACTACACACTAATCTATCACTACACACTACTCTACCACTACTCTACCACTATACACTACTCTACCACTACTCTACCACTACACACTACTCCACCACTACACACTACTCCACCACTACACACTACTCCACCACTACACACTACTATCACTACTCTGCCACTACACACTACTATCACTACTCCACCACTACACACTACTCTACCACCACACACTACTATCACTACTCCACCACTACACACTACTCCACCACTACACACTACTCTACCACTATTCTACCACTACACACTACTCTACCACTACTCTACCACTATACACCACTCCACCACTACACACTACTCTACCACTACACACTAATTTACCACTACACACTACTATACCACTACTATACCACTACTCTACCACTATGCACTACTCTACCACTACACACTAATCTACCACTACACACTACTCTACCACTACTCTACCACTATACACTACTCTACCACTACACACTACTCCACCACTACACACTACTCCACCACTACACACTACTCTACCACTACACACTAATCTACCACTACACACTACTCTACCACTACACACTAATCTACCACTACACACTACTCTACCACTACACCACTACACACTACTCTACCACTACACACTACTATCAATACTCTGCCACTACACACTACTATCACTACTCCACCACTACACACTACTCTACCACTACACACTACTCTACCACTACACACTACTCCACCACTACACACTACTCTACCACTACACACTAATCTACCACTACACACAACTCTACCACTACTCTACCACTATACACTACTCTACCACTACACACTACTCCACCACTACACACTACTCCACCACTACACACTACTCCACCACTACACACTACTCTACCACTACTATACCACTACACACTACTCTACCACTACACACTACTCTACCACTACACACTATACCACTACACACTACTCTACCACTATACCACTACACACTACTCCACCACTACACACTACTCCACCACTACACACTACTCTACCACTACACACTACTCTACCACTACACACTACTATCACTACTCTACCACTACACACTACTCCACCACTACACACTAATCCACCACTACACACTACTCTACCACTACACACTACTATCACTACTCTACCACTACACACTACTCCACCACTACACACTACTCTACCACTACACACTACTATCACTACTCCACCACTACACACTACTCCACCACTACACACTACTCCACCACTACACACTAATCTACCACTACACACTACTCTACTACTACACACTACTCTACTACTACACGCTACTCTATCACTACTCTACCACTACACCACTACTCCACCACTACACACTACTCCACCACTACACACTACTCCACGACTACACACTACTATCACTACTCTGCCACTACACACTACTCTACCACTACACACTACTCTACCACTACACACTACTCTACCACTACACACTACTCTACCACTACACACTACTCTACCACTACTATACCACTACACACTACTCCACCACTACACACTACTCCACCACTACACACTACTCTACCACTACACACTACTCTACCACTACTATACCACTACACACTACTCTACCACTACTCTACCAATATACATTACTCTACCACTACACACTACTCCACCACTACACACTACTCTACCACTACACACTATACCACTACACACTACTCTACCACTACACACTAATCTACCACTACACACTAATCTACCACTACTATACCACTACACACTACTCCACCACTACAAACTACTCCACCACTACACACTACTCTACCACTACACACTACTCTACCACTACTATACCACTACACACTACTCTACCACTACTCTACCAATATACATTACTCTACCACTACACACTACTCCACCACTACACACTACTCCACCACTACACACTACTCCACCATTACACACTACACACTACTCCACCACTACACACTACTCTACCACTACTCTACCACTACACACTACTCTACCACTACTCTACCACTATACACTACTCCACAACTACACACTACTCCACCACTACACACTACTCCACCATTACACACTACACACTACTCCACCACTACACACTACTCTACCACTACACTACCACTACACACTACTCTACCACTACTCTACCACTACACACTACTCTACCACTACTCTACCACTACACACTACTCCACCACTACACACTACTCTACCACTACTCTACCACTATACACTACTCCACCACTACACACTACTCTACCACTACACACTACTCCACCACTACACACTACTCTACCACTACTCTACCACTACACACTACTCCACCACTACACACTACTCCACCACTACACACTACTATCACTACTCTGCCACTACACACTACTATCACTACTCCACCACTACACACTACTCCACCACTACACCCTACTCTACCACTACACACTAATCTACCACTACACACTACTCTACCACTAATCTACCACTACACAATAATCTACCACTACACACTACTATCACTACTCCACCACTACACACTACTATCACTGCACACTACTATCACTACTCCACCACTACACACTACTCCATCACTACACACTATTCTACCACTACACACTACTGTACCACTACTCTACCACTACACTACCACTACTCTACCACTATACACTACTCCACCACTACACACTACTCTACCACTACACACTAATCTACCACTACACACTACTCTACCACTACACACTACTCTACCACTACTCTACCACTATACACTACTCTACCACTACACACTAATCTACCACTACACACTACTCTACCACTACTATACCACTACACACTACTCTACCACTACTCTACCACTATACACTACCACTACACACTACTCCATCACTACACACTACTCTACCACTACACACTAATCTACCACTAAACACTACTCTACCACTACACACTACTCTACCACTACACACTATACAACTACACACTACTCCACCACTACACACTACTCCACCACTACACACTACTCTACCACTACACACTACTATCACTACTCCACCACTACACACTACTCCACCACTAAACACTACTCCACCACTACACACTACTCTACCACTATTCTACCACTACACACTACTCTACCACTACTCTACCACTATACACTACTCCACCACTACACACTACTCTACCACTACACACTAATTTACCACTACACACTACTATACCACTACTATACCACTACTCTACCACTATGCACTACTCTACCACTACACACTAATCTACCACTACACACTACTCTACCACTACTCTACCACTATACACTACTCTACCACTACACACTACTCCACCACTACACACTACTCCACCACTACACACTACTCTACCACTACACACTACTCTACCACTACACACTAATCTACCACTACACACTACTCTACCACTACACCACTACACACTACTCTACCACTACACACTACTATCACTACTCTGCCACTACACACTACTATCACTACTCCACCACTACACACTACTCTACCACTACACACTACTCTACCACTACTCTACCACTACACACTACTCCACCACTACACACTACTCTACCACTACACACTAATCTACCACTACACACAACTCTACCACTACTATACCACTACACACTACTCTACCACTACAAACTACTCTACCACTACACACTATACCACTACACACTACTCTACCACTACTCTACCACTACACACTACTCCACCACTACACACTACTCTACCACTACTATACCACTACACACTACTCTACCACTACTCTACCACTATACACTACCACTACACACTACTCCATCACTACACACTACTCTACCACTACACACTAATCTACCACTAAACACTACTCTACCACTACACACTACTCTACCACTACACACTATACCACTACACACTACTCCACCACTACACACTACTCCACCACTACACACTACTCTACCACTACACACTACTATCACTACTCCACCACTACACACTACTCCACCACTAAACACTACTCCACCACTACACACTACTCTACCACTATTCTACCACTACACACTACTCTACCACTACTCTACCACTATACACTACTCCACCACTACACACTACTCTACCACTACACACTAATTTACCACTACACACTACTATACCACTACTCTACCACTATGCACTACTCTACCACTACACACTAATCTACCACTACACACTACTCTACCACTACTCTACCACTATACACTACTCTACCACTACACACTACTCCACCACTACACACTACTCCACCACTACACACTACTCTACCACTACACACTACTCTACCACTACACACTAATCTACCACTACACACTACTCTACCACTACACCACTACACACTACTCTACCACTACACACTACTATCACTACTCTGCCACTACACACTACTATCACTACTCCACCACTACACACTACTCTACCACTACACACTACTCTACCACTACTCTACCACTACACACTACTCCACCACTACACACTACTCTACCACTACACACTAATCTACCACTACACACAACTCTACCACTACTATACCACTACACACTACTCTACCACTACAAACTACTCTACCACTACACACTATACCACTACACACTACTCTACCACTACTCTACCACTACACACTACTCCACCACTACACACTACTCCACCACTACACACTACTCTACCACTACACACTACTCTACCACTACTATACCACTACACACTACTCTACCACTACACACTATACCACTACACACTACTCTACCACTATACCACTACACACTACTCCACCACTACACACTACTCCACCACTACACACTACTCTACCACTACACACTACTCTACCACTACACACTACTATCACTACTCTACCACTACACACTACTCCACCACTACACACTAATCCACCACTACTGACTACTCTACCACTACACACTACTATCACTACTCTACCACTACACACTACTCCACCACTACACCCTACTCTACCACTACACACTACTATCACTACTCCACCACTACACACTACTCCACCACTACACACTACTCCACCACTACACACTACTCTACCACTACACACTAATCTACCACTACACACTACTCTACTACTACACGCTACTCTATCACTACTCTACCACTACACCACTACTCCACCACTACACACTACTCCACCACTACACACTACTCCACCACTACACACTACTCCACCACTACACACTACTCTACCACTACACACTACTATCACTACTCTGCCACTACACACTATCTACCACTACACACTACTCTACCACTACTCTACCACTATACACTACTCCACCACTACACACTACTCTACCACTACACACTACTCTACCACTACACACTAATCTACCACTACACACTACTCTACCACTACTATACCACTACACACTACTCCACCACTACACACTACTCTACCACTACTATACCACTACACACTACTCTACCACTACTCTACCACTATACATTACTCTACCACTACACACTACTCCACCACTACACACTACTCCACCACTACACACTACTCTACCACTACACACTATACCACTACACACTACTCCACCACTACACACTACTCCACCACTACACACTACACACTACTCCACCACTACACACTACTCTACCACTACACACTACTCTACCACTACACACTACTCTACCACTACACACTAATCTATCACTACACACTACTCTACCACTATACACTACTCCACAACTACACACTACTCTACCACTACACACTAATCTACCACTACACACTACTCCACCACTACTATACCACTACACACTACTCTACCATTATACACTACTCTACCACTACACACTACTCCACCACTACACACTACTCTACCACTATACACTACTCCACCACTACACACTACTCCACCACTACACACTAATCTATCACTACACACTACTCCACCACTACACACTACTCCACCACTACACACTACTATCACTACTCTGCCACTACACTACTATCACTACTCCACCACTACACACTACTCCACCACTACACACTACTCAACCACTACACACTACTCCACCACTACACACTACTCTACCACTACACACTACTATCACTACTCCACCACTACACACTACTCCACCACTACACACTACTCTACCACTACACACTACTATCACTACTCCACCACTACACACTACTCCACCACTACACACTACTCTACCACTATACACTACTCCACCACTACACACTACTCCACCACTACACACTACTCCACCACTACACACTACTCCACCACTACACACTACTCCACCACTACACACTACTATCACTACTCTGCCACTACACACTACTATCACTACTCCACCACTACACACTACTCCACCACTACACACTACTCCACCACTACACACTACTCAACCACTACACACTACTCCACCACTACACACTACTATCACTACTCCACCACTACACACTACTCCACCACTACACACTACTCTACCACTATTCTACCACTACACACTACTCTACCACTATACACTACTCCACCACTACACACTACTCTACCACTACACACTAATTTACCACTACACACTACTATACCACTACTATACAACTACTCTACCACTATGCACTACTCTACCACTACACACTAATCTACCACTACACACTAATCTACCACTATACACTACTCTACCACTACACACTACTCCACCACTACACACTACTCCACCACTACACACTACTCTACCACTACACACTAATCTACCACTACACACTACTCTACCACTACACTACTCTACCACTACACACTAATCTACCACTACACACTACTCTACCACTACACCACTACACACTACTCTACCACTACACACTACTATCAATACTCTGCCACTACACACTACTATCACTACTCCACCACTACACACTACTCTACCACTACACACTACTCTACCACTACACACTACTCCACCACTACACACTACTCTACCACTACACACTAATCTACCACTACACACAACTCTACCACTACTCTACCACTACTCCACCACTATACACTACTCTACCACTACACACTACTCCACCACTACACACTACTCCACCACTACACACTACTCCACCACTACACACTACTCTACCACTACTATACCACTACACACTACTCTACCACTACACACTACTCTACCACTACACACTATACCACTACACACTACTCTACCACTATACCACTACACACTACTCCACCACTACACACTACTCCACCACTACACACTACTCTACCACTACACACTACTCTACCACTACACACTACTATCACTACTCTACCAATACACACTACTCCACCACTACACACTACTCCACCACTACACACTAATCCACCACTACACACTACTCTACCACTACACACTACTATCACTACTCTACCACTACACACTACTCCACCACTACACACTACTCTACCACTACACACTACTATCACTACTCCACCACTACACACTACTCCACCACTACACACTACTCCACCACTACACACTACTCCACCACTACACACTACTCTACCACTACACACTAATCTACCACTACACACTACTCTACTACTACACACTACTCTACTACTACACGCTACTCTATCACTACTCTACCACTACACCACTACTCCACCACTACACACTACTCCACCACTACACACTACTCCACGACTACACACTACTATCACTACTCTGCCACTACACACTACTCTACCACTACACACTACTCTACCACTACACACTACTCTACCACTACACACTACTCTACCACTACTATACCACTACACACTACTCCACCACTACACACTACTCCACCACTACACACTACTCTACCACTACACACTACTCTACCACTACTATACCACTACACACTACTCTACCACTACTCTACCAATATACATTACTCTACCACTACACACTACTCCACCACTACACACTACTCTACCACTACACACTATACCACTACACACTACTCTACCACTACACACTAATCTACCACTACACACTAATCTACCACTACACACTACTCTACCACTACTATACCACTACACACTACTCCACCACTACAAACTACTCCACCACTACACACTACTCTACCACTACACACTACTCTACCACTACTATACCACTACACACTACTCTACCACTACTCTACCAATATACATTACTCTACCACTACACACTACTCCACCACTACACACTACTCCACCACTACACACTACTCCACCATTACACACTACACACTACTCCACCACTACACACTACTCTACCACTACTCTACCACTACACACTACTCTACCACTACTCTACCACTATACACTACTCCACAACTACACACTACTCTACCACTACACACTAATCTACCACTACACACTACTCTACCACTACTATACCACTACACACTACTCTACCACTACTCTACCATTATACACTACTCTACCACTACACACTACTCCACCACTACACACTACTCTACCACTACTCTACCACTATACACTACTCTACCACTACACACTACACACTACTCCACCACTACACACTACTCTACCACTACTCTACCACTACACACTACTCCACCACTACACACTACTCCACCACTACACACTACTCCACCACTACACACTACTATCACTACTCTGCCACTACACACTACTATCACTACTCCACCACTACACACTACTCCACCACTACACACTACTCTACCACTACACACTAATCTACCACTACACACTACTCTACCACTAATCTACCACTACACAATAATCTACCACTACACACTACTATCACTACTCCACCACTACACACTACTATCACTGCACACTACTATCACTACTCCACCACTACACACTACTCCATCACTACACACTATTCTACCACTACACACTACTGTACCACTACTCTACCACTACACTACCACTACTCTACCACTATACACTACTCCACCACTACACACTACTCTACCACTACACACTAATCTACCACTACACACTACTCTACCACTACACACTACTCTACCACTACTCTACCACTATACACTACTCTACCACTACACACTACTCTACCACTACACAGTAATCTACCACTACACACTACTCTACCACTACTCTACCACTATACACTACTCCACCACTACACACTAATCTACCACTACACACTACTCTACCACTACTATACCACTACACACTACTCTACCACTACTCTACCACTATACACTACCACTACACACTACTCCATCACTACACACTACTCTACCACTACACACTAATCTACCACTAAACACTACTCTACCACTACACACTACTCTACCACTACACACTACTCTACCACTACACACTACTCCACCACTACACACTACTCTACCACTACACACTACTATCACTACTCCACCACTACACACTACTCCACCACTACACACTACTCCACCACTACACACTACTCTACCACTACACACTACTATCACTACTCCACCACTACACACTACTCCACCACTAAACACTACTCCACCACTACACACTATTCTACCACTACACACTACTCTACCACTACTCTACCACTATACACTACTCCACCACTACACACTACTCTACCACTACACACTAATTTACCACTACACACTACTATACCACTACTATACCACTACACACTACTCCACCACTACACACTACTCCACCACTACACACTACTCTACCACTACACACTACTCTACCACTACACACTAATCTACCACTACACACTACTCTACCACTACACCACTACACACTACTCTACCACTACACACTACTATCACTACTCTGCCACTACACACTACTATCACTACTCCACCACTACACACTACTCTACCACTACACACTACTCTACCACTACTCTACCACTACACACTACTCCACCACTACACACTACTCTACCACTACACACTAATCTATCACTACACACTACTCTACCACTACTCTACCACTACACACTACTCCACCACTACACACTACTCTACCACTACACACTAATCTACCACTACACACAACTCTACCACTACTATACCACTACACACTACTCTACCACTACACACTACTCTACCACTACACACTAATCTACCACTACACACTACTCCACCACTACTATACCACTACACACTACTCTACCATTATACACTACTCTACCACTACACACTACTCCACCACTACACACTACTCTACCACTATACACTACTCCACCACTACACACTACTCCACCACTACACACTAATCTATCACTACACACTACTCCACCACTACACACTACTCCACCACTACACACTACTATCACTACTCTGCCACTACACACTACTATCACTACTCCACCACTACACACTACTCCACCACTACACACTACTCAACCACTACACACTACTCCACCACTACAAACTACTCTACCACTACACACTATACCACTACACACTACTCTACCACTACTCTACCACTACACACTACTCCACCACTACACACTACTCTACCACTACTATACCACTACACACTACTCTACCACTATACACTACCACTACACACTACTCCATCACTACACACTACTCTACCACTACACACTAATCTACCACTAAACACTACTCTACCACTACACACTACTCTACCACTACACACTATACCACTACACACTACTCCACCACTACACACTACTCCACCACTACACACTACTCTACCACTACACACTACTATCACTACTCCACCACTACACACTACTCCACCACTAAACACTACTCCACCACTACACACTACTCTACCACTATTCTACCACTACACACTACTCTACCACTACTCTACCACTATACACTACTCCACCACTACACACTACTCTACCACTACACACTAATTTACCACTACACACTACTATACCACTACTATACCACTACTCTACCACTATGCACTACTCTACCACTACACACTAATCTACCACTACACACTACTCTACCACTACTCTACCACTATACACTACTCTACCACTACACACTACTCCACCACTACACACTACTCAACCACTACACACTACTCTACCACTACACACTACTCTACCACTACACACTAATCTACCACTACACACTACTCTACCACTACACCACTACACACTACTCTACCACTACACACTACTATCACTACTCTGCCACTACACACTACTATCACTACTCCACCACTACACACTACTCTACCACTACACACTACTCTACCACTACTCTACCACTACACACTACTCCACCACTACACACTACTCTACCACTACACACTAATCTACCACTACACACAACTCTACCACTACTATACCACTACACACTACTCTACCACTACAAACTACTCTACCACTACACACTATACCACTACACACTACTCTACCACTACTCTACCACTACACACTACTCCACCACTACACACTACTCCACCACTACACACTACTCCACCACTACACACTACTCTACCACTACACACTAATCTACCACTACACACTACTCTACTACTACACACTACTCTACTACTACACGCTACTCTATCACTACTCTACCACTACACCACTACTCCACCACTACACACTACTCCACCACTACACACTACTCCACGACTACACACTACTATCACTACTCTGCCACTACACACTACTCTACCACTACACACTACTCTACCACTACACACTACTCTACCACTACACACTACTCTACCACTACACACTACTCTACCACTACTATACCACTACACACTACTCCACCACTACACACTACTCCACCACTACACACTACTCTACCACTACACACTACTCTACCACTACTATACCACTACACACTACTCTACCACTACTCTACCAATATACATTACTCTACCACTACACACTACTCCACCACTACACACTACTCTACCACTACACACTATACCACTACACACTACTCTACCACTACACACTAATCTACCACTACACACTAATCTACCACTACACACTACTCTACCACTACTATACCACTACACACTACTCCACCACTACAAACTACTCCACCACTACACACTACTCTACCACTACACACTACTCTACAACTACTATACCACTACACACTACTCTACCACTACTCTACCAATATACATTACTCTACCACTACACACTACTCCACCACTACACACTACTCCACCACTACACACTACTCCACCATTACACACTACACACTACTCCACCACTACACACTACTCTACCACTACTCTACCACTACACACTACTCTACCACTACTCTACCACTATACACTACTCCACAACTACACACTACTCTACCACTACACACTAATCTACCACTACACACTACTCTACCACTACTATACCACTACACACTACTCTACCACTACTCTACCATTATACACTACTCTACCACTACACACTACTCCACCACTACACACTACTCTACCACTACTCTACCACTATACACTACTCTACCACTACACACTACACACTACTCCACCACTACACACTACTCTACCACTACTCTACCACTACACACTACTCCACCACTACACACTACTCCACCACTACACACTACTCCACCACTACACACTACTATCACTACTCTGCCACTACACACTACTATCACTACTCCACCACTACACACTACTCCACCACTACACACTACTCAACCACTACACACTACTCCACCACTACAAACTACTCTACCACTACACACTATACCACTACACACTACTCTACCACTACACACTACACACTACTCCACCACTACACACTACTCTACCACTACTCTACCACTACACACTACTCCACCACTACACACTACTCTACCACTACACACTACTCCACCACTACACACTACTCTACCACTATACACTACTCCACCACTACACACTACTCCACCACTACACACTAATCTATCACTACACACTACTCCACCACTACACACTACTCCACCACTACACACTACTATCACTACTCTGCCACTACACACTACTATCACTACTCCACCACTACACACTACTCCACCACTACACACTACTCAACCACTACACACTACTCCACCACTACAAACTACTCTACCACTACACACTATACCACTACACACTACTCTACCACTACTCTACCACTACACACTACTCCACCACTACACACTACTCTACCACTACTATACCACTACACACTACTCTACCACTATACACTACCACTACACACTACTCCATCACTACACACTACTCTACCACTACACACTAATCTACCACTAAACACTACTCTACCACTACACACTACTCTACCACTACACACTATACCACTACACACTACTCCACCACTACACACTACTCCACCACTACACACTACTCTACCACTACACACTACTATCACTACTCCACCACTACACACTACTCCACCACTAAACACTACTCCACCACTACACACTACTCTACCACTATTCTACCACTACACACTACTCTACCACTACTCTACCACTATACACTACTCCACCACTACACACTACTCTACCACTACACACTAATTTACCACTACACACTACTATACCACTACTATACCACTACTCTACCACTATGCACTACTCTACCACTACACACTAATCTACCACTACACACTACTCTACCACTACTCTACCACTATACACTACTCTACCACTACACACTACTCCACCACTACACACTACTCCACCACTACAAACTACTCTACCACTACACACTACTCTACCACTACACACTAATCTACCACTACACACTACTCTACCACTACACCACTACACACTACTCTACCACTACACACTACTATCACTACTCTGCCACTACACACTACTATCACTACTCCACCACTACACACTACTCTACCACTACACACTACTCTACCACTACTCTACCACTACACACTACTCCACCACTACACACTACTCTACCACTACACACTAATCTACCACTACACACAACTCTACCACTACTATACCACTACACACTACTCTACCACTACAAACTACTCTACCACTACACACTATACCACTACACACTACTCTACCACTACTCTACCACTACACACTACTCCACCACTACACACTACTCCACCACTACACACTACTCCACCACTACACACTACTCTACCACTACACACTAATCTACCACTACACACTACTCTACTACTACACACTACTCTACTACTACACGCTACTCTATCACTACTCTACCACTACACCACTACTCCACCACTACACACTACTCCACCACTACACACTACTCCACGACTACACACTACTATCACTACTCTGCCACTACACACTACTCTACCACTACACACTACTCTACCACTACACACTACTCTACCACTACACACTACTCTACCACTACACACTACTCTACCACTACTATACCACTACACACTACTCCACCACTACACACTACTCCACCACTACACACTACTCTACCACTACACACTACTCTACCACTACTATACCACTACACACTACTCTACCACTACTCTACCAATATACATTACTCTACCACTACACACTACTCCACCACTACACACTACTCTACCACTACACACTATACCACTACACACTACTCTACCACTACACACTAATCTACCACTACACACTAATCTACCACTACACACTACTCTACCACTACTATACCACTACACACTACTCCACCACTACAAACTACTCCACCACTACACACTACTCTACCACTACACACTACTCTACCACTACTATACCACTACACACTACTCTACCACTACTCTACCAATATACATTACTCTACCACTACACACTACTCCACCACTACACACTACTCCACCACTACACACTACTCCACCATTACACACTACACACTACTCCACCACTACACACTACTCTACCACTACTCTACCACTACACACTACTCTACCACTACTCTACCACTATACACTACTCCACAACTACACACTACTCTACCACTACACACTAATCTACCACTACACACTACTCTACCACTACTATACCACTACACACTACTCTACCACTACTCTACCATTATACACTACTCTACCACTACACACTACTCCACCACTACACACTACTCTACCACTACTCTACCACTATACACTACTCTACCACTACACACTACACACTACTCCACCACTACACACTACTCTACCACTACTCTACCACTACACACTACTCCACCACTACACACTACTCCACCACTACACACTACTCCACCACTACACACTACTATCACTACTCTGCCACTACACACTACTATCACTACTCCACCACTACACACTACTCCACCACTACACACTACTCTACCACTACACACTAATCTACCACTACACACTACTCTACCACTAATCTACCACTACACAATAATCTACCACTACACACTACTATCACTACTCCACCACTACACACTACTATCACTGCACACTACTATCACTACTCCACCACTACACACTACTCCATCACTACACACTATTCTACCACTACACACTACTGTACCACTACTCTACCACTACACTACCACTACTCTACCACTATACACTACTCCACCACTACACACTACTCTACCACTACACACTAATCTACCACTACACACTACTCTACCACTACACACTACTCTACCACTACTCTACCACTATACACTACTCTACCACTACACACTACTCTACCACTACACAGTAATCTACCACTACACACTACTCTACCACTACTCTACCACTATACACTACTCCACCACTACACACTAATCTACCACTACACACTACTCTACCACTACTATACCACTACACACTACTCTACCACTACTCTACCACTATACACTACCACTACACACTACTCCATCACTACACACTACTCTACCACTACACACTAATCTACCACTAAACACTACTCTACCACTACACACTACTCTACCACTACACACTACTCTACCACTACACACTACTCCACCACTACACACTACTCTACCACTACACACTACTATCACTACTCCACCACTACACACTACTCCACCACTACACACTACTCCACCACTACACACTACTCTACCACTACACACTACTATCACTACTCCACCACTACACACTACTCCACCACTAAACACTACTCCACCACTACACACTATTCTACCACTACACACTACTCTACCACTACTCTACCACTATACACTACTCCACCACTACACACTACTCTACCACTACACACTAATTTACCACTACACACTACTATACCACTACTATACCACTACACACTACTCCACCACTACACACTACTCCACCACTACACACTACTCTACCACTACACACTACTCTACCACTACACACTAATCTACCACTACACACTACTCTACCACTACACCACTACACACTACTCTACCACTACACACTACTATCACTACTCTGCCACTACACACTACTATCACTACTCCACCACTACACACTACTCTACCACTACACACTACTCTACCACTACTCTACCACTACACACTACTCCACCACTACACACTACTCTACCACTACACACTAATCTATCACTACACACTACTCTACCACTACTCTACCACTACACACTACTCCACCACTACACACTACTCTACCACTACACACTAATCTACCACTACACACAACTCTACCACTACTATACCACTACACACTACTCTACCACTACACACTACTCTACCACTACACACTAATCTACCACTACACACTACTCCACCACTACTATACCACTACACACTACTCTACCATTATACACTACTCTACCACTACACACTACTCCACCACTACACACTACTCTACCACTATACACTACTCCACCACTACACACTACTCCACCACTACACACTAATCTATCACTACACACTACTCCACCACTACACACTACTCCACCACTACACACTACTATCACTACTCTGCCACTACACACTACTATCACTACTCCACCACTACACACTACTCCACCACTACACACTACTCAACCACTACACACTACTCCACCACTACAAACTACTCTACCACTACACACTATACCACTACACACTACTCTACCACTACTCTACCACTACACACTACTCCACCACTACACACTACTCTACCACTACTATACCACTACACACTACTCTACCACTATACACTACCACTACACACTACTCCATCACTACACACTACTCTACCACTACACACTAATCTACCACTAAACACTACTCTACCACTACACACTACTCTACCACTACACACTATACACTACTCCACCACTACACACTACTCTACCACTACACACTACTATCACTACTCCACCACTACACACTACTCCACCACTAAACACTACTCCACCACTACACACTACTCTACCACTATTCTACCACTACACACTACTCTACCACTACTCTACCACTATACACTACTCCACCACTACACACTACTCTACCACTACACACTAATTTACCACTACACACTACTATACCACTACTATACCACTACTCTACCACTATGCACTACTCTACCACTACACACTAATCTACCACTACACACTACTCTACCACTACTCTACCACTATACACTACTCTACCACTACACACTACTCCACCACTACACACTACTCCACCACTACACACTACTCTACCACTACACACTACTCTACCACTACACACTAATCTACCACTACACACTACTCTACCACTACACCACTACACACTACTCTACCACTACACACTACTATCACTACTCTGCCACTACACACTACTATCACTACTCCACCACTACACACTACTCTACCACTACACACTACTCTACCACTACTCTACCACTACACACTACTCCACCACTACACACTACTCTACCACTACACACTAATCTACCACTACACACAACTCTACCACTACTATACCACTACACACTACTCTACCACTACAAACTACTCTACCACTACACACTATACCACTACACACTACTCTACCACTACTCTACCACTACACACTACTCCACCACTACACACTACTCCACCACTACACACTACTCTACCACTACACACTACTCTACCACTACTATACCACTACACACTACTCTACCACTACACACTATACCACTACACACTACTCTACCACTATACCACTACACACTACTCCACCACTACACACTACTCCACCACTACACACTACTCTACCACTACACACTACTCTACCACTACACACTACTATCACTACTCTACCACTACACACTACTCCACCACTACACACTAATCCACCACTACTGACTACTCTACCACTACACACTACTATCACTACTCTACCACTACACACTACTCCACCACTACACCCTACTCTACCACTACACACTACTATCACTACTCCACCACTACACACTACTCCACCACTACACACTACTCCACCACTACACACTACTCTACCACTACACACTAATCTACCACTACACACTACTCTACTACTACACGCTACTCTATCACTACTCTACCACTACACCACTACTCCACCACTACACACTACTCCACCACTACACACTACTCCACCACTACACACTACTCCACCACTACACACTACTCTACCACTACACACTACTATCACTACTCTGCCACTACACACTATCTACCACTACACACTACTCTACCACTACTCTACCACTATACACTACTCCACCACTACACACTACTCTACCACTACACACTACTCTACCACTACACACTAATCTACCACTACACACTACTCTACCACTACTATACCACTACACACTACTCCACCACTACACACTACTCTACCACTACTATACCACTACACACTACTCTACCACTACTCTACCACTATACATTACTCTACCACTACACACTACTCCACCACTACACACTACTCCACCACTACACACTACTCTACCACTACACACTATACCACTACACACTACTCCACCACTACACACTACTCCACCACTACACACTACACACTACTCCACCACTACACACTACTCTACCACTACACACTACTCTACCACTACACACTACTCTACCACTACACACTAATCTATCACTACACACTACTCTACCACTATACACTACTCCACAACTACACACTACTCTACCACTACACACTAATCTACCACTACACACTACTCCACCACTACTATACCACTACACACTACTCTACCATTATACACTACTCTACCACTACACACTACTCCACCACTACACACTACTCTACCACTATACACTACTCCACCACTACACACTACTCCACCACTACACACTAATCTATCACTACACACTACTCCACCACTACACACTACTCCACCACTACACACTACTATCACTACTCTGCCACTACACACTACTATCACTACTCCACCACTACACACTACTCCACCACTACACACTACTCAACCACTACACACTACTCCACCACTACACACTACTCTACCACTACACACTACTATCACTACTCCACCACTACACACTACTCCACCACTACACACTACTCTACCACTACACACTACTATCACTACTCCACCACTACACACTACTCCACCACTACACACTACTCTACCACTATACACTACTCCACCACTACACACTACTCCACCACTACACACTACTCCACCACTACACACTACTCCACCACTACACACTACTCCACCACTACACACTACTATCACTACTCTGCCACTACACACTACTATCACTACTCCACCACTACAAACTACTCCACCACTACACACTACTCCACCACTACACACTACTCAACCACTACACACTACTCCACCACTACACACTACTATCACTACTCCACCACTACACACTACTCCACCACTACACACTACTCTACCACTATTCTACCACTACACACTACTCTACCACTATACACTACTCCACCACTACACACTACTCTACCACTACACACTAATTTACCACTACACACTACTATACCACTACTATACAACTACTCTACCACTATGCACTACTCTACCACTACACACTAATCTACCACTACACACTAATCTACCACTATACACTACTCTACCACTACACACTACTCCACCACTACACACTACTCCACCACTACACACTACTCTACCACTACACACTAATCTACCACTACACACTACTCTACCACTACACTACTCTACCACTACACACTAATCTACCACTACACACTACTCTACCACTACACCACTACACACTACTCTACCACTACACACTACTATCAATACTCTGCCACTACACACTACTATCACTACTCCACCACTACACACTACTCTACCACTACACACTACTCTACCACTACACACTACTCCACCACTACACACTACTCTACCACTACACACTAATCTACCACTACACACAACTCTACCACTACTCTACCACTACTCCACCACTATACACTACTCTACCACTACACACTACTCCACCACTACACACTACTCCACCACTACACACTACTCCACCACTACACACTACTCTACCACTACTATACCACTACACACTACTCTACCACTACACACTACTCTACCACTACACACTATACCACTACACACTACTCTACCACTATACCACTACACACTACTCCACCACTACACACTACTCCACCACTACACACTACTCTACCACTACACACTACTCTACCACTACACACTACTATCACTACTCTACCAATACACACTACTCCACCACTACACACTACTCCACCACTACACACTAATCCACCACTACACACTACTCCACCACTACACACTACTCCACCACTACACACTACTCTACCACTACACACTAATCTACCACTACACACTACTCTACTACTACACACTACTCTACTACTACACGCTACTCTATCACTACTCTACCACTACACCACTACTCCACCACTACACACTACTCCACCACTACACACTACTCCACGGCTACACACTACTATCACTACTCTGCCACTACACACTACTCTACCACTACACACTACTCTACCACTACACACTACTCTACCACTACACACTACTCTACCACTACACACTAATCTACCACTACACACTACTCTACTACTACACACTACTCTACTACTACACGCTACTCTATCACTACTCTACCACTACACCACTACTCCACCACTACACACTACTCCACCACTACACACTACTCCACGACTACACACTACTATCACTACTCTGCCACTACACACTACCACTACACACTACCACTACACACTACTCTACCACTACACACTACTCTACCACTACACACTACTCTACCACTACACACTACTCTACCACTACTATACCACTACACACTACTCCACCACTACACACTACTCCACCACTACACACTACTCTACCACTACACACTACTCTACCACTACTATACCACTACACACTACTCTACCACTACTCTACCAATATACATTACTCTACCACTACACACTACTCCACCACTACACACTACTCCACCACTACACACTACTCCACCATTACACACTACACACTACTCCACCACTACACACTACTCTACCACTACTCTACCACTACACACTACTCTACCACTACTCTACCACTATACACTACTCCACAACTACACACTACTCTACCACTACACACTAATCTACCACTACACACTACTCTACCACTACTATACCACTACACACTACTCTACCACTACTCTACCATTATACACTACTCTACCACTACACACTACTCCACCACTACACACTACTCTACCACTACTCTACCACTATACACTACTCTACCACTACACACTACACACTACTCCACCACTACACACTACTCTACCACTACTCTACCACTACACACTACTCCACCACTACACACTACTCCACCACTACACACTACTCCACCACTACACACTACTATCACTACTCTGCCACTACACACTACTATCACTACTCCACCACTACACACTACTCCACCACTACACACTACTCTACCACTACACACTAATCTACCACTACACACTACTCTACCACTAATCTACCACTACACAATAATCTACCACTACACACTACTATCACTACTCCACCACTACACACTACTATCACTGCACACTACTATCACTACTCCACCACTACACACTACTCCATCACTACACACTATTCTACCACTACACACTACTGTACCACTACTCTACCACTACACTACCACTACTCTACCACTATACACTACTCCACCACTACACACTACTCTACCACTACACACTAATCTACCACTACACACTACTCTACCACTACACACTACTCTACCACTACTCTACCACTATACACTACTCTACCACTACACACTACTCTACCACTACACAGTAATCTACCACTACACACTACTCTACCACTACTCTACCACTATACACTACTCCACCACTACACACTAATCTACCACTACACACTACTCTACCACTACTATACCACTACACACTACTCTACCACTACTCTACCACTATACACTACCACTACTCCATCACTACACACTACTCTACCACTACACACTAATCTACCACTAAACACTACTCTACCACTACACACTACTCTACCACTACACACTACTCTACCACTACACACTACTCCACCACTACACACTACTCTACCACTACACACTACTATCACTACTCCACCACTACACACTACTCCACCACTACACACTACTCCACCACTACACACTACTCTACCACTACACACTACTATCACTACTCCACCACTACACACTACTCCACCACTAAACACTACTCCACCACTACACACTACTCTACCACTATTCTACCACTACACACTACTCTACCACTACTCTACCACTATACACTACTCCACCACTACACACTACTCTACCACTACACACTAATTTACCACTACACACTACTATACCACTACTATACCACTACTCTACCACTATGCACTACTCTACCACTACACACTAATCTACCACTACACACTACTCTACCACTACTCTACCACTATACACTACTCTACCACTACACACTACTCCACCACTACACACTACTCCACCACTACACACTACTCTACCACTACACACTACTCTACCACTACACACTAATCTACCACTACACACTACTCTACCACTACACCACTACACACTACTCTACCACTACACACTACTATCACTACTCTGCCACTACACACTACTATCACTACTCCACCACTACACACTACTCTACCACTACACACTACTCTACCACTACTCTACCACTACACACTACTCCACCACTACACACTACTCTACCACTACACACTAATCTATCACTACACACTACTCTACCACTACTCTACCACTACACACTACTCCACCACTACACACTACTCTACCACTACACACTAATCTACCACTACACACAACTCTACCACTACTATACCACTACACACTACTCTACCACTACACACTACTCTACCACTACACACTAATCTACCACTACACACTACTCCACCACTACTATACCACTACACACTACTCTACCATTATACACTACTCTACCACTACACACTACTCCACCACTACACACTACTCTACCACTATACACTACTCCACCACTACACACTACTCCACCACTAAACACTAATCTATCACTACACACTACTCCACCACTACACACTACTCCACCACTACACACTACTATCACTACTCTGCCACTACACACTACTATCACTACTCCACCACTACACACTACTCCACCACTACACACTACTCAACCACTACACACTACTCCACCACTACACACTACTCTACCACTACACACTACTCTACCACTACACACTAATCTACCACTACACACTACTCTACCACTACACACTACTCTACCACTACACTACTCTACCACTACACACTAATCTACCACTACACACTACTCTACCACTACACCACTACACACTACTCTACCACTACACACTACTATCACTACTCTGCCACTACACACTACTATCACTACTCCACCACTACACACTACTCTACCACTACACACTACTCTACCACTACACACTACTCCACCACTACACACTACTCTACCACTACACACTAATCTACCACTACACACAACTCTACCACTACTCTACCACTACTCTACCACTATACACTACTCTACCACTACACACTACTCCACCACTACACACTACTCCACCACTACACACTACTATACCACTACACACTACTCTACCACTACTATACCACTACACACTACTCTACCATTATACACTACTCTACCACTACACACTACTCCACCACTACACACTACTCTACCACTACTCTAACACTATACACTACTCCACCACTACACACTACTCTACCACTACACACTAATCTATCACTACACACTACTCTACCACTACTCTACCACTATACACTACTCTACCACTACTCTACCACTACACACTACTCCACCACTACACACTACTCCACCACTACACACTACTCCACCACTACACACTACTATCACTACTCTGCCACTACACACTACTATCACTACTCCACCACTACACACTACTCCACCACTACACACTACTCTACCACTACACTACTATCACTACTCCACCACTACACACTACTCCACCACTACACACTACTCTACCACTATTCTACCACTACACACTACTCTACCACTATACACTACTCCACCACTACACACTACTCTACCACTACACACTAATTTACCACTACACACTACTATACCACTACTATACCACTACTCTACCACTATGCACTACTCTACCACTACACACTCTACCACTACTCTACCACTATACACTACTCTACCACTACACACTACTCCACCACTACACACTACTCCACCACTACACACTACTCTACCACTACACACTAATCTACCACTACACACTACTCTACCACTACACTACTCTACCACTACACACTAATCTACCACTACACACTACTCTACCACTACACCACTACACACTACTCTACCACTACACACTACTATCAATACTCTGTCACTACACACTACTATCACTACTCCACCACTACACACTACTCTACCACTACACACTACTCTACCACTACACACTACTCCACCACTACACACTACTCTACCACTACACACTAATCTACCACTACACACAACTCTACCACTACTCTACCACTACTCTACCACTATACACTACTCTACCACTACACACTACTCTACCACTACACACTACTCCACCACTACACACTACTCCACCACTACACACTACTCCACCACTACACACTACTCTACCACTACACACTACTCTACCACTACTATACCACTACACACTACTCTACCACTACACACTACTCTACCACTACACACTATACCACTACACACTACTCTACCACTATACCACTACACACTACTCCACCACTACACACTACTCCACCACTACACACTACTCTACCACTACACACTACTCTACCACTACACACTACTATCACTACTCTACCACTACACACTACTCCACCACTACACACTACTCCACCACTACACACTAATCCACCACTACACACTACTCTACCACTACACACTACTCCACCACTACACACTACTCTACCACTACACACTACTATCACTACTCCACCACTACACACTACTCCACCACTACACACTACTCCACCACTACACACTACTCTACCACTACACACTAATCTACCACTACACACTACTCTACCACTACACACTACTCTACTACTACACGCTACTCTATCACTACTCTACCACTACACCACTACTCCACCACTACACACTACTCCACCACTACACACTACTCCACCACTACACACTACTATCACTACTCTGCCACTACACACTACTCAACCAGTACACACTACTCTACCACTACACACTACTCTACCACTACACACTACTCTACCACTACTATACCACTACACACTACTCTACCACTACTCTACCAATATACATTACTCTACCACTACACACTACTCCACCACTACACACTACTCCACCACTACACACTACTCTACCACTACACACTATACCACTACACACTACTCTACCACTACACACTAATCTACCACTACACACTACTCTACCACTACTATACCACTACACACTACTCCACCACTACAAACTACTCCACCACTACACACTACTCTACCACTACACACTAATCTACCACTACACACTACTCTACCACTACTATACCACTATACAATACTCTACCACTACTCCACCACTACACACTACTCCACCACTACACACTACTCCACCACTACACACTACTCCACCACTACACACTACTATCACTACTCTGCCACTACACACTAATTTACCACTACACACTACTATACCACTACTATACCACTACTCTACCACTATGCACTACTCTACCACTACACACTAATCTACCACTACACACTACTCTACCACTACTCTACCACTATACACTACTCTACCACTACACACTACTCCACCACTACACACTACTCCACCACTACACACTACTCTACCACTACACACTAATCTACCACTACACACTACTCTACCACTACACTACTCTACCACTACACACTAATCTACCACTACACACTACTCTACCACTACACCACTACACACTACTCTACCACTACACACTACTATCACTACTCTGTCACTACACATTACTATCACTACTCCACCACTACACACTACTCTACCACTACACACTACTCTACCACTACACACTACTCCACCACTACACACTACTCTACCACTACACACTAATCTACCACTACACACTACTCCACCACTACGCACTACTCTACCACTACACACTACTCTACCACTACACACTACTCCACCACTACACACTACTCTACCACTACACACTACTCCACCACTACACACTACTCTACCACTACACACTACTCTACCACTACACACTACTCCACCACTACACACTACTCCACCACTACACACTACTCTACCACTACACACTACTCTACCACTACTATACCACTACACACTACTCTACCACTACACACTACTCTACCACTACTATACCACTACACACTACTCTACCACTACACACTATACCACTACACACTACTCTACCACTACACACTAATCTACCACTACACACTACTCTACCACTACTATACCACTACACACTACTCCACCACTACAAACTACTCCACCACTACACACTACTCTACCACTACACACTAATCTACCACTACACACTACTCTACCACTACTATACCACTATACAATACTCTACCACTACTCCACCACTACACACTACTCCACCACTACACACTACTCCACCACTACACACTACTCCACCACTACACACTACTATCACTACTCTGCCACTACACACTACTATCACTACTCCACCACTACACACTACTCCACCACTACACACTACTCTACCACTACTCTACCACTACACACTACTCTACCACTACACACTACTCTACCACTATACACTACTCCACCACTACACACAACTCTACCACTACACACTAATCTACCACTACACACTACTCTACCACTACTATACCACTATACAATACTCTACCACTACTCCACCACTACACACTACTCCACCACTACACACTACTCCACCACTACACACTACTCCACCACTACACACTACTATCACTACTCTGCCACTACACACTACTATCACTACTCCACCACTACACACTACTCCACCACTACTACACACTACTCTACCACTACTCTACCACTACACACTACTCTACCACTACACACTACTCTACCACTACACACTACTCCACCACTACACACTACTCCACCACTACACACTACTCTACCACTACACACTACTATCACTACTCTGCCACTACACACTACTATCACTACTCCACCACTACACACTACTCCACCACTACACACTACTCTACCACTACTATACCACTACACACTACTCTACCACTACTCTACCACTATACACTACTCTACCACTACACACTATACCACTATACCACTATACCACTACTATCCCACTACTCTACCACTATACACTACTCTACCACTACACACTACTCCACCACTACACACTACTCCACCACTACACACTACTCCACCACTACACACTACTATCACTACTCTGCCACTACACACTACTATCACTACTCCACCACTATACACTACTCCACCACTACTACACACTACTCTACCACTACTCTACCACTACACACTACTCTACCACTACACACTACTCTACCACTACACACTACTCCACCACTACACACTACTCCACCACTACACACTACTCTACCACTACACACTACTATCACTACTCTGCCACTACACACTACTATCACTACTCCACCACTACACACTACTCCACCACTACACACTACTCTACCACTACTATACCACTACACACTACTCTACCACTACTCTACCACTATACACTACTCTACCACTACACACTATACCACTATACCACTATACCACTACTATCCCACTACTCTACCACTATACACTACTCTACCACTACACACTACTCCACCACTACACACTACTCCACCACTACACACTACTCTACCACTACACTGCCACTACACACTACTCTACCACTACTCTACCACTATACACTACTCTACCACTACACACTATACCACTACACACTACTCTACCACTACACACTACTCCACCACTACACACTACTATACCACTACTCTACCACTACACACTACTCTACCACTACACACTACTCTACCACTACACACTACTCTACCACTACACACTACTCCACCACTACACACTACTCCACCACCACACACTACTCCACCACTACACACTACTCCACCACTACACACTACTATACCACTACTCTACCACTACACACTACTCTACCACTACACACTACTCTACCACTACACACTACTATCACTACTCTGCCACTACACACTAATTTACCACTACACACTACTATACCACTACTATACCACTACTCTACCACTATGCACTACTCTACCACTACACACTAATCTACCACTACACACTACTCTACCACTACACACTACTCTACCACTACACACTACTCCACCACTACACACTACTCCACCACCACACACTACTCCACCACTACACACTACTCCACCACTACACACTACTATACCACTACTCCACCACTACACACTACTCTACCACTACTATACCACTACACACTACTCTACCACTACTCTACCAATATACATTACTCTACCACTACACACTACTCCACCACTACACACTACTCCACCACTACACACTACTCTACCACTACACACTATACCACTACACACTACTCTACCACTACACACTAATCTACCACTACACACTACTCTACCACTACTATACCACTACACACTACTCCACCACTACAAACTACTCCACCACTACACACTACTCTACCACTACACACTAATCTACCACTACACACTACTCTACCACTACTATACCACTATACAATACTCTACCACTACTCCACCACTACACACTACTCCACCACTACACACTACTCCACCACTACACACTACTCCACCACTACACACTACTATCACTACTCTGCCACTACACACTAATTTACCACTACACACTACTATACCACTACTATACCACTACTCTACCACTATGCACTACTCTACCACTACACACTAATCTACCACTACACACTACTCTACCACTACTCTACCACTATACACTACTCTACCACTACACACTACTCCACCACTACACACTACTCCACCACTACACACTACTCTACCACTACACACTAATCTACCACTACACACTACTCTACCACTACACTACTCTACCACTACACACTAATCTACCACTACACACTACTCTACCACTACACCACTACACACTACTCTACCACTACACACTACTATCACTACTCTGTCACTACACATTACTATCACTACTCCACCACTACACACTACTCTACCACTACACACTACTCTACCACTACACACTACTCCACCACTACACACTACTCTACCACTACACACTAATCTACCACTACACACTACTCCACCACTACGCACTACTCTACCACTACACACTACTCTACCACTACACACTACTCCACCACTACACACTACTCTACCACTACACACTACTCCACCACTACACACTACTCTACCACTACACACTACTCTACCACTACACACTACTCCACCACTACACACTACTCCACCACTACACACTACTCTACCACTACACACTACTCTACCACTACTATACCACTACACACTACTCTACCACTACACACTACTCTACCACTACTATACCACTACACACTACTCTACCACTACACACTATACCACTACACACTACTCTACCACTACACACTAATCTACCACTACACACTACTCTACCACTACTATACCACTACACACTACTCCACCACTACAAACTACTCCACCACTACACACTACTCTACCACTACACACTAATCTACCACTACACACTACTCTACCACTACTATACCACTATACAATACTCTACCACTACTCCACCACTACACACTACTCCACCACTACACACTACTCCACCACTACACACTACTCCACCACTACACACTACTATCACTACTCTGCCACTACACACTACTATCACTACTCCACCACTACACACTACTCCACCACTACACACTACTCTACCACTACTCTACCACTACACACTACTCTACCACTACACACTACTCTACCACTATACACTACTCCACCACTACACACAACTCTACCACTACACACTAATCTACCACTACACACTACTCTACCACTACTATACCACTATACAATACTCTACCACTACTCCACCACTACACACTACTCCACCACTACACACTACTCCACCACTACACACTACTCCACCACTACACACTACTATCACTACTCTGCCACTACACACTACTATCACTACTCCACCACTACACACTACTCCACCACTACTACACACTACTCTACCACTACTCTACCACTACACACTACTCTACCACTACACACTACTCTACCACTACACACTACTCCACCACTACACACTACTCCACCACTACACACTACTCTACCACTACACACTACTATCACTACTCTGCCACTACACACTACTATCACTACTCCACCACTACACACTACTCCACCACTACACACTACTCTACCACTACTATACCACTACACACTACTCTACCACTACTCTACCACTATACACTACTCTACCACTACACACTATACCACTATACCACTATACCACTACTATCCCACTACTCTACCACTATACACTACTCTACCACTACACACTACTCCACCACTACACACTACTCCACCACTACACACTACTCCACCACTACACACTACTATCACTACTCTGCCACTACACACTACTATCACTACTCCACCACTATACACTACTCCACCACTACTACACACTACTCTACCACTACTCTACCACTACACACTACTCTACCACTACACACTACTCTACCACTACACACTACTCCACCACTACACACTACTCCACCACTACACACTACTCTACCACTACACACTACTATCACTACTCTGCCACTACACACTACTATCACTACTCCACCACTACACACTACTCCACCACTACACACTACTCTACCACTACTATACCACTACACACTACTCTACCACTACTCTACCACTATACACTACTCTACCACTACACACTATACCACTATACCACTATACCACTACTATCCCACTACTCTACCACTATACACTACTCTACCACTACACACTACTCCACCACTACACACTACTCCACCACTACACACTACTCTACCACTACACTGCCACTACACACTACTCTACCACTACTCTACCACTATACACTACTCTACCACTACACACTATACCACTACACACTACTCTACCACTACACACTACTCCACCACTACACACTACTATACCACTACTCTACCACTACACACTACTCTACCACTACACACTACTCTACCACTACACACTACTCTACCACTACACACTACTCCACCACTACACACTACTCCACCACCACACACTACTCCACCACTACACACTACTCCACCACTACACACTACTATACCACTACTCTACCACTACACACTACTCTACCACTACACACTACTCTACCACTACACACTACTCTACCACTACACACTACTCCACCACTACACACTACTATACCACTACTCTACCACTACACACTACTCTACCACTACACACTACTCTACCACTACACACTACTCCACCACTACACACTACTCCACCACCACACACTACTCCACCACTACACACTACTCCACCACTACACACTACTCCACCACTACACACTACTCTACCACTACACACTACTATCACTACTCTGCCACTACACACTACTCTACCACTACACACTACTCTACCACTACACACTACTCTACCACTACACACTAATCTACCACTACACACTACTCTACCACTACTATACCACTACACACTACTCCACACTACTCTACCACTACACGCTACTCTATCACTACTCTACCACTACACCACCACTACACACTACTCTACCACTACACACTACTCTACCACTACACACTACTCCACCACTACACACTACTCTACCACTACACACTACTCTACCACTACACACTACTCTACCACTACTATACCACTACACACTACTCCACCACTACAAACTACTCCACCACTACACACTACTCTACCACTACACACTACTCTACCACTACTATACCACTACACACTACTCTACCACTACTCTACCA
Organism: Oncorhynchus clarkii lewisi; assembly: GCF_045791955.1. Taxonomy (NCBI): domain Eukaryota; kingdom Metazoa; phylum Chordata; class Actinopteri; order Salmoniformes; family Salmonidae; genus Oncorhynchus; species Oncorhynchus clarkii. Next base: position 14,850,632 of record NC_092161.1, on the reverse strand, counting down.
ATATACATTACTCTACCACTACACACTACTCCACCACTACACACTACTCCACCACTACACACTACTCCACCATTACACACTACACACTACTCCACCACTACACACTACTCTACCACTACTCTACCACTACACACTACTCTACCACTACTCTACCACTATACACTACTCCACAACTACACACTACTCTACCACTACACACTAATCTACCACTACACACTACTCTACCACTACTATACCACTACACACTACTCTACCACTACTCTACCATTATACACTACTCTACCACTACACACTACTCCACCACTACACACAACTCTACCACTACTCTACCACTATACACTACTCTACCACTACACACTACACACTACTCCACCACTACACACTACTCTACCACTACTCTACCACTACACACTACTCCACCACTACACACTACTCCACCACTACACACTACTCCACCACTACACACTACTATCACTACTCTGCCACTACACACTACTATCACTACTCCACCACTACACACTACTCCACCACTACACACTACTCTACCACTACACACTAATCTACCACTACACACTACTCTACCACTAATCTACCACTACACAATAATCTACCACTACACACTACTATCACTACTCCACCACTACACACTACTATCACTGCACACTACTATCACTACTCCACCACTACACACTACTCCATCACTACACACTATTCTACCACTACACACTACTGTACCACTACTCTACCACTACACTACCACTACTCTACCACTATACACTACTCCACCACTACACACTACTCTACCACTACACACTAATCTACCACTACACACTACTCTACCACTACACACTACTCTACCACTACTCTACCACTATACACTACTCTACCACTACACACTACTCTACCACTACACAGTAATCTACCACTACACACTACTCTACCACTACTCTACCACTATACACTACTCCACCACTACACACTAATCTACCACTACACACTACTCTACCACTACTATACCACTACACACTACTCTACCACTACTCTACCACCATACACTACTCTACCACTACACACTACTCTACCACTACACAGTAATCTACCACTACACACTACTCTACCACTACTCTACCACTACACACTACTCCATCACTACACACTACTCTACCACTACACACTAATCTACCACTAAACACTACTCTACCACTACACACTACTCTACCACTACACACTACTCTACCACTACACACTACTCCACCACTACACACTACTCTACCACTACACACTACTATCACTACTCCACCACTACACACTACTCCACCACTACACACTACTCCACCACTACACACTACTCTACCACTACACACTACTATCACTACTCCACCACTACACACTACTCCACCACTAAACACTACTCCACCACTACACACTACTCTACCACTATTCTACCACTACACACTACTCTACCACTACTCTACCACTATACACTACTCCACCACTACACACTACTCTACCACTACACACTAATTTACCACTACACACTACTATACCACTACTATACCACTACACACTACTCCACCACTACACACTACTCCACCACTACACACTACTCTACCACTACACACTACTCTACCACTACACACTAATCTACCACTACACACTACTCTACCACTACACCACTACACACTACTCTACCACTACACACTACTATCACTACTCTGCCACTACACACTACTATCACTACTCCACCACTACACACTACTCTACCACTACACACTACTCTACCACTACTCTACCACTACACACTACTCCACCACTACACACTACTCTACCACTACACACTAATCTATCACTAAACACTACTCTACCACTACTCTACCACTACACACTACTCCACCACTACACACTACTCTACCACTACACACTAATCTACCACTACACACAACTCTACCACTACTATACCACTACACACTACTCTACCACTACACACTACTCTACCACTACACACTAATCTACCACTACACACTACTCCACCACTACTATACCACTACACACTACTCTACCATTATACACTACTCTACCACTACACACTACTCCACCACTACACACTACTCTACCACTATACACTACTCCACCACTACACACTACTCCACCACTACACACTAATCTATCACTACACACTACTCCACCACTACACACTACTCCACCACTACACACTACTATCACTACTCTGCCACTACACACTACTATCACTACTCCACCACTACACACTACTCCACCACTACACACTACTCAACCACTACACACTACTCCACCACTACAAACTACTCTACCACTACACACTATACCACTACACACTACTCTACCACTACTCTACCACTACACACTACTCCACCACTACACACTACTCTACCACTACTATACCACTACACACTACTCTACCACTACTCTACCACTATACACTACCACTACACACTACTCCATCACTACACACTACTCTACCACTACACACTACTCTACCACTACACACTACTCTACCACTACACACTATACCACTACACACTACTCCACCACTACACACTACTCCACCACTACACACTACTCTACCACTACACACTACTATCACTACTCCACCACTACACACTACTCCACCACTAAACACTACTCCACCACTACACACTACTCTACCACTATTCTACCACTACACACTACTCTACCACTACTCTACCACTACACACTACTCTACCACTACACACTAATTTACCACTACACACTACTATACCACTACTATACCACTACTCTACCACTATGCACTACTCTACCACTACACACTAATCTACCACTACACACTACTCTACCACTACTCTACCACTATACACTACTCTACCACTACACACTACTCCACCACTACACACTACTCCACCACTACACACTACTCTACCACTACACACTACTCTACCACTACACACTAATCTACCACTACACACTACTCTACCACTACACCACTACACACTACTCTACCACAACACACTACTATCACTACTCTGCCACTACACACTACTATCACTACTCCACCACTACACACTACTCTACCACTACACACTACTCTACCACTACTCTACCACTACACACTACTCCACCACTACACACTACTCTACCACTACACACTAATCTACCACTACACACAACTCTACCACTACTATACCACTACACACTACTCTACCACTACAAACTACTCTACCACTACACACTATACCACTACACACTACTCTACCACTACTCTACCACTACACACTACTCCACCACTACACACTACTCCACCACTACACACTACTCTACCACTACACACTACTCTACCACTACTATACCACTACACACTACTCTACCACTACACACTATACCACTACACACTACTCTACCACTATACCACTACACACTACTCCACCACTACACACTACTCCACCACTACACACTACTCTACCACTACACACTACTCTACCACTACACACTACTATCACTACTCTACCACTACACACTATTCCACCACTACACACTAATCCACCACTACTGACTACTCTACCACTACACACTACTATCACTACTCTACCACTACACACTACTCCACCACTACACCCTACTCTACCACTACACACTACTATCACTACTCCACCACTACACACTACTCCACCACTACACACTACTCCACCACTACACACTACTCTACCACTACACACTAATCTACCACTACACACTACTCTACTACTACACGCTACTCTATCACTACTCTACCACTACACCACTACTCCACCACTACACACTACTCCACCACTACACACTACTCCACCACTACACACTACTCCACCACTACACACTACTCTACCACTACACACTACTATCACTACTCTGCCACTACACACTATCTACCACTACACACTACTCTACCACTACTCTACCACTATACACTACTCCACCACTACACACTACTCTACCACTACACACTACTCTACCACTACACACTAATCTACCACTACACACTACTCTACCACTACTATACCACTACACACTACTCCACCACTACACACTACTCTACCACTACTATACCACTACACACTACTCTACCACTACTCTACCACTATACATTACTCTACCTCTACACACTACTCCACCACTACACACTACTCCACCACTACACACTACTCTACCACTACACACTATACCACTACACACTACTCCACCACTACACACTACTCCACCACTACACACTACACACTACTCCACCACTACACACTACTCTACCACTACACACTACTCTACCACTACACACTACTCTACCACTACACACTAATCTATCACTACACACTACTCTACCACTATACACTACTCCACAACTACACACTACTCTACCACTACACACTAATCTACCACTACACACTACTCCACCACTACTATACCACTACACACTACTCTACCATTATACACTACTCTACCACTACACACTACTCCACCACTACACACTACTCTACCACTATACACTACTCCACCACTACACACTACTCCACCACTACACACTAATCTATCACTACACACTACTCCACCACTACACACTACTCCACCACTACACACTACTATCACTACTCTGCCACTACACACTACTATCACTACTCCACCACTACACACTACTCCACCACTACACACTACTCAACCACTACACACTACTCCACCACTACACACTACTCTACCACTACACACTACTATCACTACTCCACCACTACACACTACTCCACCACTACACACTACTCTACCACTACACACTACTATCACTACTCCACCACTACACACTACTCCACCACTACACACTACTCTACCACTATACACTACTCCACCACTACACACTACTCCACCACTACACACTACTCCACCACTACACACTACTCCACCACTACACACTACTCCACCACTACACACTACTATCACTACTCTGCCACTACACACTACTATCACTACTCCACCACTACACACTACTCCACCACTACACACTACTCCACCACTACACACTACTCAACCACTACACACTACTCCACCACTACACACTACTATCACTACTCCACCACTACACACTACTCCACCACTACACACTACTCTACCACTATTCTACCACTACACACTACTCTACCACTATACACTACTCCACCACTACACACTACTCTACCACTACACACTAATTTACCACTACACACTACTATACCACTACTATACAACTACTCTACCACTATGCACTACTCTACCACTACACACTAATCTACCACTACACACTAATCTACCACTATACACTACTCTACCACTACACACTACTCCACCACTACACACTACTCCACCACTACACACTACTCTACCACTACACACTAATCTACCACTACACACTACTCTACCACTACACTACTCTACCACTACACACTAATCTACCACTACACACTACTCTACCACTACACCACTACACACTACTCTACCACTACACACTACTATCAATACTCTGCCACTACACACTACTATCACTACTCCACCACTACACACTACTCTACCACTACACACTACTCTACCACTACACACTACTCCACCACTACACACTACTCTACCACTACACACTAATCTACCACTACACACAACTCTACCACTACTCTACCACTACTCCACCACTATACACTACTCTACCACTACACACTACTCCACCACTACACACTACTCCACCACTACACACTACTCCACCACTACACACTACTCTACCACTACTATACCACTACACACTACTCTACCACTACACACTACTCTACCACTACACACTATACCACTACACACTACTCTACCACTATACCACTACACACTACTCCACCACTACACACTACTCCACCACTACACACTACTCTACCACTACACACTACTCTACCACTACACACTACTATCACTACTCTACCAATACACACTACTCCACCACTACACACTACTCCACCACTACACACTAATCCACCACTACACACTACTCTACCACTACACACTACTATCACTACTCTACCACTACACACTACTCCACCACTACACACTACTCTACCACTACACACTACTATCACTACTCCACCACTACACACTACTCCACCACTACACACTACTCCACCACTACACACTACTCCACCACTACACACTACTCTACCACTACACACTAATCTACCACTACACACTACTCTACTACTACACACTACTCTACTACTACACGCTACTCTATCACTACTCTACCACTACACCACTACTCCACCACTACACACTACTCCACCACTACACACTACTCCACGACTACACACTACTATCACTACTCTGCCACTACACACTACTCTACCACTACACACTACTCTACCACTACACACTACTCTACCACTACACACTACTCTACCACTACTATACCACTACACACTACTCCACCACTACACACTACTCCACCACTACACACTACTCTACCACTACACACTACTCTACCACTACTATACCACTACACACTACTCTACCACTACTCTACCAATATACATTACTCTACCACTACACACTACTCCACCACTACACACTACTCCACCACTACACACTACTCCACCATTACACACTACACACTACTCCACCACTACACACTACTCTACCACTACTCTACCACTACACACTACTCTACCACTACTCTACCACTATACACTACTCCACAACTACACACTACTCTACCACTACACACTAATCTACCACTACACACTACTCTACCACTACTATACCACTACACACTACTCTACCACTACTCTACCATTATACACTACTCTACCACTACACACTACTCCACCACTACACACTACTCTACCACTACTCTACCACTATACACTACTCTACCACTACACACTACACACTACTCCACCACTACACACTACTCTACCACTACTCTACCACTACACACTACTCCACCACTACACACTACTCCACCACTACACACTACTCCACCACTACACACTACTATCACTACTCTGCCACTACACACTACTATCACTACTCCACCACTACACACTACTCCACCACTACACACTACTCTACCACTACACACTAATCTACCACTACACACTACTCTACCACTAATCTACCACTACACAATAATCTACCACTACACACTACTATCACTACTCCACCACTACACACTACTATCACTGCACACTACTATCACTACTCCACCACTACACACTACTCCATCACTACACACTATTCTACCACTACACACTACTGTACCACTACTCTACCACTACACTACCACTACTCTACCACTATACACTACTCCACCACTACACACTACTCTACCACTACACACTAATCTACCACTACACACTACTCTACCACTACACACTACTCTACCACTACTCTACCACTATACACTACTCTACCACTACACACTACTCTACCACTACACAGTAATCTACCACTACACACTACTCTACCACTACTCTACCACTATACACTACTCCACCACTACACACTAATCTACCACTACACACTACTCTACCACTACTATACCACTACACACTACTCTACCACTACTCTACCACTATACACTACCACTACTCCATCACTACACACTACTCTACCACTACACACTAATCTACCACTAAACACTACTCTACCACTACACACTACTCTACCACTACACACTACTCTACCACTACACACTACTCCACCACTACACACTACTCTACCACTACACACTACTATCACTACTCCACCACTACACACTACTCCACCACTACACACTACTCCACCACTACACACTACTCTACCACTACACACTACTATCACTACTCCACCACTACACACTACTCCACCACTAAACACTACTCCACCACTACACACTACTCTACCACTATTCTACCACTACACACTACTCTACCACTACTCTACCACTATACACTACTCCACCACTACACACTACTCTACCACTACACACTAATTTACCACTACACACTACTATACCACTACTATACCACTACTCTACCACTATGCACTACTCTACCACTACACACTAATCTACCACTACACACTACTCTACCACTACTCTACCACTATACACTACTCTACCACTACACACTACTCCACCACTACACACTACTCCACCACTACACACTACTCTACCACTACACACTACTCTACCACTACACACTAATCTACCACTACACACTACTCTACCACTACACCACTACACACTACTCTACCACTACACACTACTATCACTACTCTGCCACTACACACTACTATCACTACTCCACCACTACACACTACTCTACCACTACACACTACTCTACCACTACTCTACCACTACACACTACTCCACCACTACACACTACTCTACCACTACACACTAATCTATCACTACACACTACTCTACCACTACTCTACCACTACACACTACTCCACCACTACACACTACTCTACCACTACACACTAATCTACCACTACACACAACTCTACCACTACTATACCACTACACACTACTCTACCACTACACACTACTCTACCACTACACACTAATCTACCACTACACACTACTCCACCACTACTATACCACTACACACTACTCTACCATTATACACTACTCTACCACTACACACTACTCCACCACTACACACTACTCTACCACTATACACTACTCCACCACTACACACTACTCCACCACTAAACACTAATCTATCACTACACACTACTCCACCACTACACACTACTCCACCACTACACACTACTATCACTACTCTGCCACTACACACTACTATCACTACTCCACCACTACACACTACTCCACCACTACACACTACTCAACCACTACACACTACTCCACCACTACACACTACTCTACCACTACACACTACTATCACTACTCCACCACTACACACTACTCCACCACTACACACTACTCTACCACTACACACTACTATCACTACTCCACCACTACACACTACTCCACCACTACACACTACTCTACCACTATACACTACTCCACCACTACACACTACTCCACCACTACACACTACTCCACCACTACACACTACTATCACTACTCTGCCACTACACACTACTATCACTACTCCACCACTACACACTACTCCACCACTACACACTACTCCACCACTACACACTACTCAACCACTACACACGACTCCACCACTACACACTACTATCACTACTCCACAACTACACACTACTCCACCACTAAACACTACTATACCACTATTCTACCACTACACACTACTCTACCACTATACACTACTCCACCACTACACACTACTCTACCACTACACACTAATTTACCACTACACACTACTATACCACTACTATACAACTACTCTACCACTATGCACTACTCTACCACTACACACTAATCTACCACTACACACTACTCTACCACTACTCTACCACTATACACTACTCTACCACTACACACTACTCCACCACTACACACTACTCCACCACTACACACTACTCTACCACTACACACTAATCTACCACTACACACTACTCTACCACTACACACTACTCTACCACTACACTACTCTACCACTACACACTAATCTACCACTACACACTACTCTACCACTACACCACTACACACTACTCTACCACTACACACTACTATCACTACTCTGCCACTACACACTACTATCACTACTCCACCACTACACACTACTCTACCACTACACACTACTCCACCACTACACACTACTCTACCACTACACACTAATCTACCACTACACACAACTCTACCACTACTCTACCACTATACACTACTCCACCACTACACACTACTCCACCACTACACACTACTCCACCACTACACACTACTCTACCACTACACACTACTCTACCACTACTATACCACTACACACTACTCTACCACTACTATACCACTACACACTACTCTACCATTATACACTACTCTACCACTACACACTACTCCACCACTACACACTACTCTACCACTACTCTAACACTATACACTACTCGACCACTACACACTACTCTACCACTACACACTAATCTATCACTACACACTACTCTACCACTACTCTACCACTACACACTACTCTACCACTATGCACTACTCTACCACTACACACTAATCTACCACTACACACTACTCTACCACTACTCTACCACTATACACTACTCTACCACTACACACTACACACTACTCCACCACTACACACTACTCTACCACTACACACTAATCTACCACTACACACTACTCTACCACTACACACTACTCTACCACTACACTACTCTACCACTACACACTAATCTACCACTACACACTACTCTACCACTACACCACTACACACTACTCTACCACTACACACTACTATCACTACTCTGCCACTACACACTACTATCACTACTCCACCACTACACACTACTCTACCACTACACACTACTCTACCACTACACACTACTCCACCACTACACACTACTCTACCACTACACACTAATCTACCACTACACACAACTCTACCACTACTCTACCACTACTCTACCACTATACACTACTCTACCACTACACACTACTCCACCACTACACACTACTCCACCACTACACACTACTATACCACTACACACTACTCTACCACTACTATACCACTACACACTACTCTACCATTATACACTACTCTACCACTACACACTACTCCACCACTACACACTACTCTACCACTACTCTAACACTATACACTACTCCACCACTACACACTACTCTACCACTACACACTAATCTATCACTACACACTACTCTACCACTACTCTACCACTATACACTACTCTACCACTACTCTACCACTACACACTACTCCACCACTACACACTACTCCACCACTACACACTACTCCACCACTACACACTACTATCACTACTCTGCCACTACACACTACTATCACTACTCCACCACTACACACTACTCCACCACTACACACTACTCTACCACTACACACTACTATCACTACTCCACCACTACACACTACTCCACCACTACACACTACTCTACCACTATTCTACCACTACACACTACTCTACCACTATACACTACTCCACCACTACACACTACTCTACCACTACACACTAATTTACCACTACACACTACTATACCACTACTATACCACTACTCTACCACTATGCACTACTCTACCACTACACACTACTCTACCACTACTCTACCACTATACACTACTCTACCACTACACACTACTCCACCACTACACACTACTCCACCACTACACACTACTCTACCACTACACACTAATCTACCACTACACACTACTCTACCACTACACTACTCTACCACTACACACTAATCTACCACTACACACTACTCTACCACTACACCACTACACACTACTCTACCACTACACACTACTATCAATACTCTGTCACTACACACTACTATCACTACTCCACCACTACACACTACTCTACCACTACACACTACTCTACCACTACACACTACTCCACCACTACACACTACTCTACCACTACACACTAATCTACCACTACACACAACTCTACCACTACTCTACCACTACTCTACCACTATACACTACTCTACCACTACACACTACTCTACCACTACACACTACTCCACCACTACACACTACTCCACCACTACACACTACTCTACCACTACACACTACTCTACCACTACTATACCACTACACACTACTCTACCACTACACACTACTCTACCACTACACACAATACCACTACACACTACTCTACCACTATACCACTACACACTACTCAACCACTACACACTACTCCACCACTACACACTACTCTACCACTACACACTACTCTACCACTACACACTACTATCACTACTCTACCACTACACACTACTCCACCACTACACACTACTCCACCACTACACACTAATCCACCACTACACACTACTCTACCACTACACACTACTCCACCACTACACACTACTCTACCACTACACACTACTATCACTACTCCACCACTACACACTACTCCACCACTACACACTACTCCACCACTACACACTACTCTACCACTACACACTAATCTACCACTACACACTACTCTACCACTACACACTACTCTACTACTACACGCTACTCTATCACTACTCTACCACTACACCACTACTCCACCACTACACACTACTCCACCACTACACACTACTCCACCACTACACACTACTATCACTACTCTGCCACTACACACTACTCTACCACTACACACTACTCTACCACTACACACTACTCTACCACTACACACTACTCTACCACTACTATACCACTACACACTACTCTACCACTACTCTACCAATATACATTACTCTACCACTACACACTACTCCACCACTACACACTACTCCACCACTACACACTACTCTACCACTACACACTATACCACTACACACTACTCTACCACTACACACTAATCTACCACTACACACTACTCTACCACTACTATACCACTACACACTACTCCACCACTACAAACTACTCCACCACTACACACTACTCTACCACTACACACTAATCTACCACTACACACTACTCTACCACTACTATACCACTATACAATACTCTACCACTACTCCACCACTACACACTACTCCACCACTACACACTACTCCACCACTACACACTACTCCACCACTACACACTACTATCACTACTCTGCCACTACACACTAATTTACCACTACACACTACTATACCACTACTATACCACTACTCTACCACTATGCACTACTCTACCACTACACACTAATCTACCACTACACACTACTCTACCACTACTCTACCACTATACACTACTCTACCACTACACACTACTCCACCACTACACACTACTCCACCACTACACACTACTCTACCACTACACACTAATCTACCACTACACACTACTCTACCACTACACTACTCTACCACTACACACTAATCTACCACTACACACTACTCTACCACTACACCACTACACACTACTCTACCACTACACACTACTATCACTACTCTGTCACTACACATTACTATCACTACTCCACCACTACACACTACTCTACCACTACACACTACTCTACCACTACACACTACTCCACCACTACACACTACTCTACCACTACACACTAATCTACCACTACACACTACTCCACCACTACACACTACTCTACCACTACACACTACTCTACCACTACACACTACTCCACCACTACACACTACTCTACCACTACACACTACTCCACCACTACACACTACTCTACCACTACACACTACTCTACCACTACACACTACTCCACCACTACACACTACTCCACCACTACACACTACTCTACCACTACACACTACTCTACCACTACTATACCACTACACACTACTCTACCACTACACACTACTCTACCACTACTATACCACTACACACTACTCTACCACTACACACTATACCACTACACACTACTCTACCACTACACACTAATCTACCACTACACACTACTCTACCACTACTATACCACTACACACTACTCCACCACTACAAACTACTCCACCACTACACACTACTCTACCACTACACACTAATCTACCACTACACACTACTCTACCACTACTATACCACTATACAATACTCTACCACTACTCCACCACTACACACTACTCCACCACTACACACTACTCCACCACTACACACTACTCCACCACTACACACTACTATCACTACTCTGCCACTACACACTACTATCACTACTCCACCACTACACACTACTCCACCACTACACACTACTCTACCACTACTCTACCACTACACACTACTCTACCACTACACACTACTCTACCACTATACACTACTCCACCACTACACACAACTCTACCACTACACACTAATCTACCACTACACACTACTCTACCACTACTATACCACTATACAATACTCTACCACTACTCCACCACTACACACTACTCCACCACTACACACTACTCCACCACTACACACTACTCCACCACTACACACTACTATCACTACTCTGCCACTACACACTACTATCACTACTCCACCACTACACACTACTCCACCACTACTACACACTACTCTACCACTACTCTACCACTACACACTACTCTACCACTACACACTACTCTACCACTACACACTACTCCACCACTACACACTACTCCACCACTACACACTACTCTACCACTACACACTACTATCACTACTCTGCCACTACACACTACTATCACTACTCCACCACTACACACTACTCCACCACTACACACTACTCTACCACTACACTACCACTACACACTACTCTACCACTACTCTACCACTATACACTACACTACCACTACACACTATACCACTATACCACTATACCACTACTATCCCACTACTCTACCACTATACACTACTCTACCACTACACACTACTCCACCACTACACACTACTCCACCACTACACACTACTCTACCACTACACTGCCACTACACACTACTCTACCACTACTCTACCACTATACACTACTCTACCACTACACACTATACCACTACACACTACTCTACCACTACACACTACTCCACCACTACACACTACTATACCACTACTCTACCACTACACACTACTCTACCACTACACACTACTCTACCACTACACACTACTCCACCACTACACACTACTCCACCACCACACACTACTCCACCACTACACACTACTCCACCACTACACACTACTCCACCACTACACACTACTCTACCACTACACACTACTATCACTACTCTGCCACTACACACTACTCTACCACTACACACTACTCTACCACTACACACTACTCTACCACTACACACTAATCTACCACTACACACTACTCTACCACTACTATACCACTACACACTACTCCACACTACTCTACCACTACACGCTACTCTATCACTACTCTACCACTACACCACCACTACACACTACTCTACCACTACACACTACTCTACCACTACACACTACTCCACCACTACACACTACTCTACCACTACACGCTACTCTATCACTACTCTACCACTACACACTACTCCACCACTACACACTACTCTACCACTACACACTACTATACCACTACACACTACTCTACCACTACTCTACCAATATGCATTACTCTACCACTACACACTACTCCACCACTACACACTACTCCACCACTACACACTACTCCACCACTACACACTACTCTACCACTACACACTATACCACTACACACTACTCCACCACTACACACTACTCCACCACTACACACTACTCCACCACTACACACTACTCCACCACTACACACTACTCTACCACTACTCTACCACTACACACTACTCTACCACTACTCTACCACTATACACTACTCCACAACTACACACTACTCTACCACTACACACTAATCTACCACTACACACTACTCTACCACTACTATACCACTACACACTACTCTACCACTACTCTACCATTATACACTACTCTACCACTACACACTACTCCACCACTACACACTACTCTACCACTACTCTACCACTATACACTACTCCACCACTACACACTACTCCACCACTACACACTACTCTACCACTACTCTACCACTATACACTACTCTACCACTACTCTACCACTACACACTACTCCACCACTACACACTACTCCACCACTACACACTACTCCACCACTATACACTACTATCACTACTCTGCCACTACACACTACTATCACTACTCCACCACTACACACTACTCCACCACTACACACTACTCTACCACTACACACTAATCTACCACTACACACTAATCTACCACTACACACTACTCTACCACTACTATACCACTATACAATACTCTACCACTACTCCACCACTACACACTACTCCACCACTACACACTACTCCACCACTACACACTACTCCACCACTACACACTACTCTACCACTACACACTACTATCACTACTCTGCCACTACACACTACTATCACTACTCCACCACTACACACTACTCCACCACTACACACTACTCTACCACTACTCTACCACTACACACTACTCTACCACTACACACTACTCTACCACTATACACTACTCCACCACTACACACTACTCTACCACTACACACTAATCTACCACTACACACTACTCTACCACTACACACTACTATCACTACTCTGCCACTACACACTACTATCACTACTCCACCACTACACACTACTCCACCACTACACACTACTCTACCACTACTATACCACTACACACTACTCTACCACTACTCTGCCACTACACACTACTCTACCACTACACACTAATCTACCACTACACACTACTCTACCACTACTATACCACTACACACTACTCTACCACTACTCTACCACTATACACTACTCTACCACTACACACTACTCCACCACTACACACTACTCCACCACTACACACTACTCTACCACTACACTGCCACTACACACTACTCTACCACTACTCTACCACTATACACTACTCCACCACTACACACTACTCTACCACTACACACTACTATCACTACTCTGCCACTACACACTACTATCACTACTCCACCACTACACACTACTCCACCACTACACACTACTCTACCACTACTCTACCACTACTCTACCACTACACACTACTCTACCACTATACACTACTCCACCACTACACACTACTCTACCACTACACACTACTCTACCACTACTCTACCACTATACACTACTCTACCACTACACACTACTCCACCACTACACACTACTCCACCACTACACACTACTCTACCACTACTATACCACTACACACTATTCTACCACTACACACTACTCTACCACTACACACTACTCCACCACTACACACTACTCCACCACTATACACTAATCTACCACTACACACTACTCTACCACTACACACTATACCACTACACACTACTCTACCACTACACACTACTCCACCACTACACACTACTCTACCACTACTCTACCACTACACACTACTCTACCACTACACACTACTCTACCACTACACACTACTATCACTACTCACTACTCTACCACTACACACTACTATCACTACTCTACCACTACACACTACTCCACCACTACACCACTACACACTACTCTACCACTACACACTACTATCATTACTCTACCACTACACACTACTCCACCACTACACACTACTCTACCACTACACACTACTATCACTACTCTACCACTACACACTACTACCACTACTCTACCACTACTCTACCACTACACACTACTCTACCACTACACACTATCACTACTCTACCACTAAACACTACTCTACCACTACACACTACTCTATCACTAGTTGTAGTGATAGAGAGAGGCCCACAGAAAAAAGAGGGAATCTAGAAGCTACAATCCCTAAACCCAGGACCCAGACACCAGGGTTAATTCATAGGGTGGCTACATTGATGAATCTCAAATATAAAATAGATTTAGATTTGTTTAACACTTTTTTGATTACTACAGGATTCCATATGTGTTATTTCATAGTTTTGATGTCTTCACTATTATTCTACAATGTAGAAAATAGTAAAAATAAAGAAAAACCATGGAATGAGTAGGTGTGTCCAAACTTTGACTGGTACTGTATCTATGTATGTGGTTGGGTTGGTGTGAACGATAATCATACTCACGTGTCGAGGGGTTTGGCGTTAATAGCAATGACAGGCCGTCGCTGGTTTACTGGCTGTTTAGACAGATCCTCTAGAGTCAACACCCTCTGGCCAGAACGAGCCTGACAGACAGACAGAGAGACAGAGAGCGAGAAAGAGCGGCAAAGACAGAGAGAGAAAGACAGAAATAAAAAGACAGACAGAAAGACAGACAGACAGAGAGAGAATCTGAAGTCAAATCTACGGTTTGCTGATTATCTGGTGCTTCTGTCACCAACCAAGGAGGGCCTACAGCAGCACCTAGATCTTCTGCACAGATTCTGTCAGACCTGGGCCCTGACAGTAAATCTCAGTAAGACAAAAATAATGGTGCTCCAAAAAAGGTCCAGTCACCAGGACCACAAATACAAATTCCATCTAGACACTGTTACCCTAAAGCACACAAACTATACATACCTCGGTCTAAACATCAGCGCAACAGGTAACTTCCACAAAGCTGTGAACAATCTGAGAGACAAGGCAAGAAGGGCCTTCTATGATATCAAAAAGGAACATAAAATTCGACATACCAATTAGGATCTGGCTAAAAATACTTCAATTAGTTATAGAACCCGTGGATCACCACTAAAACACTACCACCCTTTATGGTTGTGAGGTCTGGGGTCCGCTCACCAATGAAGAATGCATGCAAAGCAGAATTAGGCCGATACCCGCTAATGATCAAACTCCAGAAAAGAGACGTTAAATTCTACAATCACATTGGGAAGATTAAACAAAAAAACTGAGCAAACTAGAATGCAATTTGGCCCTAAACAGAGAGTACACAGCGGCAGAATACTTGACCACTGTGACTGACCCAAACTTAAGGAAAGCTTTGACTATGTACAGACTCAGTGAGCATAGCCTTGCTATTAAGAAAGCCTGTCTTCTCTTGAGAGCCTACGGCGACCGATGTGCACACTGCCCACAAAATGAGGTGGAAACTGAGCTGCACTTCCTAACCTCCTGCCAAATGTTCACTGTGTTTACTTGATAGCTACCTACACAAATAGCTAGCTAGAATAAAGTGTTAATAAGATAAAAATGCATTAAAAGCAATACAAATAATGTTGTCCATATTAAAGACAGATATTTCTCTCAGATTACAGACCCACAAAGAATTTAAAAACAAATCCAATTTTGATAAACTTTGATAAATACTAGTGTGCAATCACAGCAGCAAGATTTGTGACCTGTTGCCACAAGAAAAGGGCAACCAGCGAAGAAC